>NC_091198.1:22609974-22639974 GCF_040958095.1 Procambarus clarkii
GTGATGAAATTAAGCAAAGGGGGCAGGAGGCTGAACACAAGGTATCATCTGCGAGGTGAAATCCTGCAAGAGTCAAATACAGAGAAAGATCTGGTGGTTGATATCACACCGAACCTGTCCCCAGAGGCCCACATCAAAAGAATATCATCAGCGGCATATGCTAGACTGGCCAACATAAGAACTGCCTTTAGAAACTTGTGTAAAGACTCTTTCAGAACCCTGTATACCACTTATGTAAGACCAATCCTGGAGTATGCAGCTCCAGCCTGGAGTCCATACCTAGTTAAACACAAAACAAAGCTAGAGAAGATTCAGCGGTATGCCTCCAGGCTCGTCCCGGAACTGAGAGGAATGAGCTACGAGGAAAGGCTAAAGGAGCTGAACCTCACATCCCTGGAAAACAGAAGAGTAAGGGGAGACATGATAACCACCTACAAAATTCTCAGGAGAATTGACAGGGTGGACAAAGACAAACTCTTCAGCACGGGTGGAACACGAACAAGGGGACACAGGTGGAAGCTTAGTGCCCAGATGAGCCACAGAGACGTTAGAAAGAATTTTTTCAGTGTCAGAGTAGTTAATAAATGGAATGCACTAGGAAGTGATGTGGTGGAGGCTGACTCCATACACAGTTTCAAATGTAGATATGATAGAGCCCAGTAGGCTCAGGAATCTGTACACCAGTTGATTGACAGTTGAGAGGCGGGACCAAAGAGCCAAAGCTCAACCCCCGCAAGCACAATTAGGTGAGTACACAGGAAGCAGCCCGTAGCAGTTGTCTACGCCAGATACCTATTTACTGCTAGTTAAACAAGTGCATCAAGGTGAAAGAAACTCTGCTCATTTGTCTGCTCATGTGCATGCGTACTCACCTAGTTGTGTTTGCGGGGATTGAGCTCTGGCTCTTTGGTCCCGCCTCTCAACCGTCAATCAACAGGTGTACAGGTTCCTGAGCCTACTGGGCTCTATCATATCTACACTTGAAACTGTGTATGGAGTCAGCCTCCACCACATCACCTCCTAATGCATTCCATTTGTCAACCACTCTGACACTAAAAAAGTTCTTTCTAAAAGTGTGTGCGCGTGCGTTTATGAAGGGAAGGGAACTATCAGGAGAGAGTGCCAAGCCATTACGACTTTATAGCACTTGGAAGAGGTCAGGATTAGGATTTGGGATGGGACAGGGGAAAGGAATGGCGCCCAACCACTTGGACGGTCGGGGAATTGAACGCCGACCTGCATGAAACGAGACATTTTATACGTATACATTTGTGTTTATGTGTGCTTTTCTAATGTACGCACCTATATGTGTTATCAAAAGTCGAGACCCAGATTCTGGGTTCTGTCCTCTGAACGACTCACTAACCCAAGCTGTGTCTCACCTAGAGTGAGTGTGTCTCACCTGAGAGTGAGTGTCTCACTTGAGAGTGTGTGTGTCTCACCTGAGAGTGTGTCTAACCTAGAGCGAGGGTGTCTCCCCAAGAGTGAGACATTGAAAGATATTCCACCAGATATAAAATGTATCTCTCATATCTCTCAATTCAGTACCTATATTCCGTTCTCATCCATCACAGAGGTGGACACTTAGTTATACAGTATGGAATATTTCTCATTGAAAACGTTATATAAATCTCCGCACCCAGAGCTTAATCCGCTTAGTTTGTAGTCACTCTGCTTCTACTTCACCTATAACATTTTAACCCAAAAATGTTGACCAGACCACACACTAGAAAGTGAAGGGACGAGGACGTTTCGGTCCGTCCTGGACCATTCTCAAGTCGATTTTTCAGCCACGTTATTGTGACTCATCGTCGGCGTTTTAACCCAAATTTCACAAAACTTCTCTGGAAGAACTTCAAGCAACTTTTTTATATCCGATGTATTTCAAATTCCTTAATATATTTGACATTGTTATGCTATACGTGATCTTATAATAAGATCTTATATGTGTTCTTATCCAGCTATCTACCTCTTTGCAGAGATTGAGCAGGAAAATAGCTTCTGAAAGCATCTTGGATGATCGTAATAAAATGGCGCACGTCTTTACCCATAAAGATAAACAGGTTTAAGAAACCGTGATTATAAAGAAACTTTAATTGCATCAGGTTTAAGAAACTTTTGACCCTTTGCTGTAATTCAGGAACATATATAAGTATCCATCTTAACATCAAGGATGAGAAAAACTGTTTCTTTCAGGAAAAATAACGAAATATAGCGTTAATAAATAAGGTTAACGACGTCTGGTTCATTAGGGATAAATAATGGAGTATTGATCTGCTAATTCCATTTATCGCTCTCCGTTAATTCCTTGAGACGGAGGTGGTAACCTTTAACGACCTTAACCGTTTCAAGGAGTTTTCAACCACCTATAACGACCCGACGACAGTTAAACACTGAACAAGGCTTTGTTTATTAAAAGATTGCTATTCAGTTTATCTTTTTACCGCTTATGTTTACATAATGTAATAATTAAGGAAATTTCTGCAATCTGGGAGCGTGAAGTTACCCTAGTGAGGAGCTGGAGCACCACACTAACGCTACAGCGTGACAGTTGCGCCTTACTGAGATATAACAAGCAGGAGATAGCTCCTGTGCCAGGTAAGTCCACTACGGGCTCGCCATAGCCCGTGCTACTTGGAACTTTTTGTTCCCAGTAGCTAAATCTTAAACAACAACAACAACAACAACAGCTGCTGAGGTAGTGATGGTCTTGTGTGTGTGTGTGTGTACTCACCTATTTGTACTCACCTATTTGTGCTTGCAGGATCGAGCATTGACTCTTGGATCCCGCCTTTCTAGCTATCGGTTGTTTACAGCAATGACTCCTGTCCCATTTCCCTATCATACCTAGTTTTAAAAGTATGAATAGTATTTGCTTCCACAACCTGTTCCCCAAGTGCATTCCATTTTTCCACTAATCTCACGCTAAAAGAAAACTTCCTAACATCTCTGTGACTCATATGAGTTTCCAGTTCCCACCCATGTCCCCTCGTTCTGTTATTATTACGTGTGAACATTTCATCTATTTCCACTTTGTCAATTCCCCTGAGTATTTTATATGTCCCTATCATATCTCCTCTCTCCTCTGTGTGTGTGTGTGTGTGTGTGTGTGTGTGTGTGTGTGTGTGTGTGTGTGTGTGTGTGTGTGTGTGTGTGTGTGTGTGTGTGTGTGTGTGTGTGTAAAAAAAATTAGTAGTTATTAACGATTGATTGATTATCAGTTGAGAGGCGGGCCGAAAAAGCAGAGCTCAACGCCCGCCAGCACAACTAGGTGAATACACAGTTTCAAGTGTAGATATGATAGAGCCCAGTAGGCTCACGAGCCTGTACACCAGTTGACTGACGTTTGAAAGGCGGGACCAAAGAGCCGAAGCCCAACTAGATGAGTACACTTCCTCCCCCCTAAAACATAGTCATCACACCTCGTCCAACCCCCCCCCCCCCAACCCCCTTCCCACACATACACCCCCCCCCCCCACCTTCCATACACGCTGAAGACGGAACACACCAAACTGAGTATTTTGTCCAACAGTGAATATTTCTGCCCACAGAATATTTTGTCCAAGTGCTGGCCACAACAGCCTGAGGGATCCTCAACATTTCCCTTCAAGCTCCCACAGTCCCACTCACACATTTCCCTTAACTCTTGTTATATTTAGCGCGATTATATTTCATACATTTTTTACAAAAACAAAAAAAAGTTATATATTATTTTTTTAATAAAAAAAAATTCAAGTTCTGCACGAATTAACAGTAAAACTAAAAGCAAAATTCTGCAACAAATTTAGCCTTTTTTAACCTGTTTTTTTTTTTACCTGTTTGTCTCGTTGCTTAAAAGTTGCAGTTTACGGCTCAGGATGTACAAGGTGTCTGGGGAGTATTGGAGTATGTGTTCTAACAACCTGAACCAGGCAAATGGTCTCCAGGCACTCCGCGAGTACAGGCCTGATTAACCCACACTCACAGTGATCAAGGTTTTAATCAATCAAGTCTAATTGTCTTGTTTCATCCGGGAGGAAATAATATCGTTATGCGGGACATCGAGTGAAGCAATCATGTAATAGGAGCTGCCTCGTATATATATAGGAGCTGCCTCGTATATATATAGGAGCTGCCTCGTATATATATATATAGGAGCTGCCTCGTATATATATATATATATAGGAGCTGCCTCGTATATATATATATAGGAGCTGCCTCGTATACAAACAGGAGCGGCCACATATACAAACAGGAGCGGCCTCATATACAAACAGGAGCGGCCTCATATACAAACAGGAGCGGCCTCATATACAAACAGGAGCGGCCTCATATACAAACAGGAGCGGCCTCATATACAAACAGGAGCAGCCTCATATACAAACAGGAGCAGCCTCATATACAAACAGGAGCGGCCTCATATAAAAACAGGAGCTGCCTCATATACAAACAGGAGCGGCCTCATATACAAACAGGAGCTGCCTCATATACAAACAGGAGCTGCCTCATATACAAACAGGAGCTGCCTCATATATGGGTCAACAGATCTTCTGCAGTTTGCTATACTCTTATGGTCATACATTCTCATATTCTAATGTCCTAATATTCTTATGGCTGTAAAGAATACATCGTCATAGTGACCATCAGAGAACCATGGTCTATATACAGAGAACCATGGTCTATACACAGAGAACCATGGTCTATACACAGAGAACCATGGTCTATACACAGAGAACCCATGGTCTATACACAGAGAACCATGGTCTATACACAGAGAACCATGGTCTATACACAGAGAACCCATGGTCTATACACAGAGAACCATGGTCTATACACAGAGAACCATGGTCTATACACAGAGAACCATGGTCTATACACAGAGAACCATGGTCTATACACAGAGAACCATAGTCTATACACAGAGAACCCATGGTCTATACACAGAGAACCATGGTCTATATACAGAGAACCATGGACTATACACAGAGAACCCTGGTCTATATACAGAGAACCATGGTCTATATACAGAGAACCATGGTCTATACACAGAGAACCATGGTCTATACACAGAGAACCATGGTCTATAAACAGAGAACCATGGTCTATATACAGAGAACCATGGTCTATATGCAGAGAACCATGGTCTATATACTGAGAACCATGGTCTATATACTGAGAACCATGGTCTATATACTGAGAACCATGGTCTATATACTGAGAACCATGGTCTATAAACAGAGAACCATGGTCTATAAACAGAGAACCATGGTCTATATACAGAGAACCATGGTCTATATACAGAGAACCATGATCTATACACAGAGAACCATGGTCTATACACAGAGAACCATGGTCTATACACAGAGAACCATGGTCTATACACAGAGAACCATGGTCTATACACAGAGAACCATGGTCTATAAACAAAACCTTCCCTACCATACATGAACCTATTCAGAGAACCAACAATTTGCCATAAAAAAAATCTTTGACAGAAGACAAACGCTTTTAGCTCACATAACACATTTCGCCGACATATAAAAAAGACTACATAAGAATTTTTATAATAATTATGAATGAAATTCCAATAAAGAATTTTGGATATAATGAACTAATGTAATCAAAGGAATTACATATATAACTGAGCTCCTTCTATAGCATGGAAACCTGCTTGTAGGGATGGTAGCTTTGGGAGACGAACCCCTCCAAGGTGTGGCACTGGAGGTGTGGCACTGGAGGTGTGGCACTGTAGGTGTGGCACTGTAGGTGTGGCACTGTAGGTGTGGCACTGGAGGTGTGGCACTGGAGGTGTGGCACTGGAGGTGTGGCACTGGAGATGTGGCACTGGAGGTGTGGCACTGGAGGTGTGGCTCTGGAGGTGTGGCACTGGAGGTGTGGCTCTGGAGGTGTCCAGAGAGCGACTCTGGATGTAATGTAAACACAGACAAAATGCCAACCACAATAACATAATTGCACTATGAATAGAATTCAAACAATAATGATTTTGTGTTTAAAATTTTTCAACTATCTTATTCTAAAGATTTGAAAAAGAAAGAGTTCGATAGTCTATGAATAGAATCCTTGGCTCAAGGCTCACTAGAAGTTAGGTCTGGCCTGTCACAGGTAAATGAGCTGTCCTTGTTAATAGCTGTGAACAGGTAGTTAACTTCCCACCAATTGGTGGGAAGGGAGAATTAAAATGTCTAAACAGCTGGATCACATTTGTATGTCAAACAGATATGGAATCATCTACTCTTAGAGTCTGAGAAGATTTTAGCTTTCATATGCAAGAGGAATCCTCTCCTATATCACCAGGAAGGAAGGAAGGAATTATGAGGGGGAAAGCGCCAAGCCATTTACGACTATATAGCAATTGGAAGGGGTCAGGATAATGATTTGGGATGGGACGGGTGTAAGGAATGGTGCCCAACCACTTGGACGGTCGTGGATTGAACGCTGACTGACATGAAGCGAGACCGTCGCTCTACCGTCCAGCCCAACTGGTTGATACAGTTGGTGAACAGCCCAACTATATCACCAGGAGCCCATCAGTTGGTCAGCCACATACCTTAAAACTTCAGAATATCAAAAGCACTTTTCCTCCTCAGTAAGTTTTCCATGACTTAAACAGAAGTCATGGTCTCTATATATATGTCATGGACATGTATAGTCGTAATGGCTTGGCGTTTTCCCCTTGATAATTCCGTTCCAATAATGCCCCCTGAGATCATCAATATGCGCTGCAATCTGCAACCATTTGACACTTCATCAAGGCAGTATACCCACCCAGTCTATCATATCAGATCCAGTGAATGAGTATTACCGCCGAAAGGTTTTTCAAACTAAACAAACAAGTCTTCTCTTAGACTTCTACCCTTCATAACACCGAAATTCCCAACAACAAAATCTAGGAAAGATATATATATATATATATATATATATATATATATATATATATATATATATATATATATATATATATATATATATATATATATATATATATATATATATATATAATAAATCTTTCCTAATAACTCATGAACCCAACGTTCCTAAAAGACCCATTTTTGGGGATATTTTTTTTCCAGCGTTGCACAATTTTTTTTCTGGAGGAAATCAGTAGAGTGATCCGAGGAGCGGAGCCGCGGGCCTTGTCTGCGGGACAGGCGGCAGATCCCCGCCTATGACTCGCCCACTTTACGAGCCTTCCCCTGCTCACCCTGCAAACATTGCGCCTTTTATGGCTCGCTGACTTGAAATAAATTATAGAGAGAGCCACGTACTGGCTGCCGAGGCCAGAGAAATATTATAGGCGTCTGGACGTCGCGTCTAGGACAAGGAGGAGGTGCTGGAGGAGGAGGAGGAAGATGTGAGGGAGAGAAGAAGGACCTGAGGAGGAAGAGGTTAAAGGGGAATGAGAGGAGGTAGTCTAGTACCAGGAGAAGAACGTACAGTAGAAGGGAGAAAATTATAGAATAGAGGAAGAAGAATATGCAAAGAGGAAGAGAGAGCAAGATTGAAGAGGCGTCTAGGAAGAAGAGAAAAAGAGAGAGATACTGGAAAAGGAAAGAGTACATGGAAAAGACAGACAACACAAGACCTTTTCACCCATAATATTTATATCAATTAAACAGGGAAACTCTTCGCCATTACCGACTTACAGCGACCTTGAGAGTGGAGAGAGTTAATGACTACATAGCTGAAGGCTCTCCCCACACTCTCCTCTCCCGACCCCCTTATACCACCGGCTGGACAGTGACTTTGGAAGTGGTGTTGACCAAACCTCACATCTGAAGCTGGAGAAACCGCGACGTTTTCTTCGGAAGTTGTACAATGATACCATTTAGCTGTCGAGTCGAACTAAACAGCTTTTCCGACATGAACGGTGTAACTGATAGTGCTACACCACAGTCGCTTCTACTACTACTACGAGGTGACACTACGAGCACCCACTACCTCGTAGTCGATGCTCGTAGTAACGAAGAAGTCGTAACGCAACGCCATGTATCGTCAGGTTTAAAATAAAGATTTTTAATCCTACTAATAATTTTAAAAAGCACATTCACCTAGTTCTTAAAAAAGGTCTCTGTTAAATTTGCACCAATGACAACAGAAAGATGCAGTATAGAGCAAACTATCCAACATCCAGCAGACCAACCAGGCTGTAGTGGATATGTGAGCCGCTCCAAGCAACAGCCTGTTGGACCAAGTTATCACAAGTCAAGCCTGGCCTCAGGCCGGGCTCGGGGAGTAGGGGAACTCCAGAAACCCTCTCCAGGTATGCTCCAGGTAAAGTAAGAAATTGGTTTCAGTGTAGAACTCAGCAGTTCTAGGCAGAGAAGCAGTGTTGTACGTTTCTTCTGCATTTATTCCCGTCTGCTTTCCGAACCTTTCTGATCGCAGCCAAAAGTTTCTGCTTCTCAAAAAGTTCTTCCTGTTTGAACGTTTTCTTAAGTGTTCTACACATTCCAAGGGGCAGGGGGGGGGGGGGAGGGGGAGACCATCGCATTCCAATTGGAGATTGTAATCCAACACCGTTGCTCTATTTAATAATTACTCAATATTAATTCACGTTCTTTCATCAAGCCACTGTCAATGTTGGAAAACTCGTGTCAATGCAATACGTGAATTAATCCCTCACCACTCTGGTGCCCTTGGGAGATAGAGAAAATTGAGGTAAATACCTCGAAATCTCTATCTCTTTTAAGGATCTGATGTTGGTGTAGTGGACTAAGGCGTACTAGTTATGGCAGCTACTGGAAGGTAGTTGTGCTTTCTGGGTTCGAGGCCCACTGGTGGGTGTTGTCTAAAGTATATATATATATATATATATATATATATATATATATATATATATATATATATATATATATATATATTATAGGTAGAGTGGAAGAAAACACAATTATTATTATAGTGTTCTTCACCATCTTACCCTTCCTCCTCCTCTCTCCTCCTCCCTGTACTACGTGTCTATAATTCAGACACGTAAGTCATCAGATCCGAAATAGCTGATCCAGAAATAAAAATAAGTCTGGAAATGCCCTAAAAATGCCGTTTTCCTCAATACATTAAACGGTATGGAGACTATGAGCCTTGCGAGGCTATTCCGGGTGCAATACATTTTCTTCTCAAAGGCGAAAGGCCACCATAAATACATTCAGAGGTGGTATATCTCATATATCTTAGAAACACACACACGCACTCGCGCACGCGCGAACACACACACACACACACACACACACACACACACACACACACACACACACACACACACACACACACACACACACACACACACACACACACACACAAAGAGGCATGACTTACGAGGAAAGGCTGCGTGAAATGCACTTCACGACACTGGAAGACAGAAGAGTAAGAGGAGACATGATCACGACCTACAAAATTCTCAGAGGAATTGACAGGGTAGATAAGGATAAACGTTTTAACACGGGTGGTACGCGAACAAGGGGACACAGGTGGAAACTGAGTACCCAAATGAGCCACGGGGATGATAGAAAGAACTTTTTTATTGTCAGAGTAGTTAACAAGTGGAATGCATTAGGCAGTGATGTGGTGGAGGCTGACTCCATACACAGTTTCAAATGTAGATATGATAGAGCCCAGAAGGCTCAGGAATCTGTACACCAGTTGATTGACAGTTGAGAGGTGGGACCAAAGAGCCAGAGCTTAATGCCCGCAAGCACAACTAGGTGAGTACAACTACGTGAGTACACACTCTCTCTCTCTCTCTCTCTCTCTCTCTCTCTCTCTCTCTCTCTCTCTCTCTCTCTCTCTCTCTCTCCTCTCTCTCTCTCTCTCTCTCTCTCTCTCTCTCTCTCTCTCTCTGCCTCCCTCCTGGCAAACCCTATCAAGACATAGTAGGAACAGGGACAAACATGGCAGTGGGGACTTCCAAGGGAACAGGGAAAAGTCAATGTGACCACATGAAGGAAGTGTTTGCCCAGGTTTTGGAGGATATCAGAAGGGAGATACTGGAAATGAATAATACAATGAGCAACCTGCAAAGCGAGCTGACAGCAGCAAGAGGTGATTAAAACCCTTAAAGAGAACAATACTGAGACAGAGGCTCAGATAATCATTCAAAGAGAAGATGAAAATGGTACATTGAAAGGGGCTGCCATAGTACAAGCAACATTTGCAGAAATGCTAAAAAAGAACAAGGAAGTAATGTCCACAGTGAGGAAGGAAGCAACGAAAGCAGCCACCTCACAATAAGCAGTAAAGGCCACTAGTCAGCTGCTGGAAAGAAAGAGATCAGTGGTAGCTGTGGGTATTAAAGAGCAGGAAGGCTCCAATAGGACAGAATAGAACGATACGGACAGAGCAGCAGTAAATGAAATGCTAAGGAGGCTAGAGGAAGGGACTGAACATAGAATTGAATAGGTTTTCAGGATGGGCTGATACAAGGACAGAGACCGTGTGTTAAAGACAGTGTTAGAAAACGAGGCCACAAAGGAGAAGTTTCTAATAAGGAGGAGCCACCTACAATATGTGGGAGAATTAAAAAAAGTATTCCTCCAGAGGGACATGACGAGAGTGGAGAGAGCCATGGGTGTAGAAGCAAGGAAGAAGCGCAGGGCGAGAGGAGAAAACCAGGAAAACAGAGCTCCCAACACAACATCCCCAGAGGTGAGGGGGGAACCCACAACCAGCAACCCAGTTACATCAGAGGGGAGGACAACTCGATCCACCACCCTCCTCTGCACAGAAACCTCCCCTACCCCGAACCCTCCCAGAGAGAACACTGGACGCGTGATCCTGTGGTCCCGGGTTCGATCCCGGTCGCCGGCGAGAAAAAATGGGCAGAGTTTCTTTCACCCTATGCCCTGTTACCTAGCAGTAAATAGGTACCTGGGTGTTAGTCAGCTGTAACGGGCTGCTTCCTGGGGGTGGAGGCCTGGTCGAGGACCGGGCCGCGGGGACACTTAACAGGCCCAAAATCATCTCAAGATAACCTCAAGACAAGATAACCTCCCTGCCCCTACTCAAATGTTCACACCAACTCTCCCTCCCCCCCCTCTCATCCCACTCCCACCCTTCTACCCCTCCCCTACTCCCACCATGTTCCCCTTTTCCCCCTTTACCCCACTGTCCTCCCTCACCCTTCATCCCATATCCTCCCTGTCACCCCCCACCCCACCACCCCACCCCTCACTCCAGTATCCTCTGAGACCCTGTAAACCACCCCCACAAATCCTCACACCCATGGAACAGCTTCCCCCACCAGCAGAACATTCACCAAGAAGGGAACATGAGAAGGGACACAAAAGAGAGTCTCAAGGCACAGTACACTAACAAAGATGGGATTACAAATAAAACAAATGAATTTAAAGAATGAGCACTAGAAGAAAACCCAGACATAATAACACTCACAGAAACAAAGATAACGAAAACCATAACAAATGCAGTGTTTCCACAGGACTACCGTGTTGTGAGGAAAGAGAGAGAAGGGAGAGGAGGTGGTGGTGTAGCTCTGCTGGTAAGAAAAGGTTCGGATTTTGAGGAGATGGTTATTCAGGGCTGTGAAGGTTTCAGTGACTACATAAGAGGCACCATAGCAACTGCAGGACAAAAAATTGTAGTCGCAGTCATATATAACCCGTCACCAAATGACAGAAGACCCAGACCCAGGAATATTAGAGAAACAACATGGCCACCATTAATATAATAGAGAGAACAGCGTCTCTCTCTCTCTCTCTCTCTTGCGCACACACACACACACACACACACACACACACACACACACACACACACACACACACACACACACACACACACACACACACACACACACACGCGGTCTCATGACCGTACAAGAATGATCAGCCAGGCTAACAGACACGAGCCATGCCATGTCCTGGTGGTAGTCATTCACACACCTAAACTCCGAGCGTGAGAGACATCTCTCATGTCCAACACTGCCCAAACAAAACTCCCAAATTCCATCACGCAAAATCCTAAAATTTATAACTCTGTAAACCCAAAAAACACGCTCCCAAAAAACAGTCAAATTCAAGGCCATTATCTTAACCAAAGTGTACAGAGTGGTGTAGACTCGTTATAGCGAGCACAGTTCGACTAACCACTATACAGCCCAGCACGCAGACCCCCAACTGAGCCTCCGTGTTCCACAGTCCTTAAGGCGGGGATAATGGCCGTATAAAACGAGATGGGATTATCAGGCAGCTTCAGTAAGCAGCTTCCGCTGGGGGGAGAGTGTTATCCCAACGCCCAGAGGAAGGATGTGAGTTAGGATATATGGATAATATGATGCACCATGCAGTTTCAACCTCCGTGTTGGATCACCTTGTTCCTGACGCGGAAATATGGTGCTTGCGTGCTTGTGTCGATGAGAAAAATACACGCACAGGCTTCGAGCAGCGGCACCTAACAGCCTGGTTGACCAGACCACCAACCAGGAGACCGGGGACCCATTGATCCCCGTAAACCAGCAGAAAGTGAACTATGATTCTACTCAGCTACTCTACTCAGCGCTTCAGTAAAGGTCAACATTATCATTCATTCAATGTGCTAACGAATTTTTAACATTTTCCCTTATTAACAGATTACAAATATTTGCATATTTGTCAATTAAAGCGCAATCCAATCAGCAGCACCCAATTTTTAGGGTCCTGCTAATTGGGCCAATCCCAGTGGGCCGGACCAGCCAGACGTAATCAATGGCAATAAATCGCTCAGCAAAGTGAAATTTATTAAATTTTTAGACACACTAATCCTTTATGGACGTAAAAGTAGACAATAAATAGATAAGAGGATTTGTTTAATTGGCCTTATAGTTTTACAAATTATTCATTCCAGGTATCCACCACAATGAACTATATCCACCCAGGCATCAGAGCCACCCAAGAATTGTATATATTTATATAATGCGAAAACATTACATTCTCATATACAAAACATACGCACTCACACACAGAGGCCTGTGGCTGAGTGGACAGCGCTTGGGACTCTTAATCCTAGGGGTGCGGGTTCGATCCCCGGCGCCGGCGGAAACAAATGGGCAGAGTTTATTTCACCCCTGATGTCCCTGTTACCTAGTAGTAGATAGGTACCTGGGAGTTAGACAGCTGTTCCGGGTTGTTTCCTGTGTGAGTGTGTGTGTGTGTGTGTGTGTGTGTGTGTGTGTGTGTGTGTGTGTGTGTGTGTGTGTGTGTGTGTGTGTGTGTGTACTCACCTAATTGTGCTTGCGGGGGTTGAGCTCTGGCTCTTTGGTCCCGTCAATCAACTGGTGTACAGATTCCTGAGCCTACTGGGCTCTATCATAGTGTGTGTGTGTGTGTGTGTATGTGTACTCACCTAGTTGTACTCACCTAGTTGTGTTTGCGGGGGTTGAGCTCTGGCTCTTTGGTCCCGCCTCTCAACCGTCAATCAACAGGTGTACAGATTCCTGAGCCTATCGGGCTCTGTCATATCTACACTTGAAGCTGTGTATGGAGTGAGCCTCCACCACATCACCATCTAATGCATTCCATTTGTCAACCACTCTGACACTAAAAAAGTTCTGTGTGTGTGTGTATGTGTGTGTGTGTGGAAAACAAACATCAATTGATTGATAGTTGAGAGGCGGGTGAAAGAGTAGAGTTCAACCCCCGCAAGCACAAGTAGATGAATACACACATTAAAAATAATTTGTTCAGTGTCAGAGTAGTTAATAAATGGAATGCACTAGGCAGTGATGTGGTGGAGGCTGACTCCATACACAGTTTCAAGTGTAGATATGATAGAGCCCAGTAGGCTCAGGAACCTGTACACCTGTTGATTGACAGTTGATTGACATCTATTTGGTGTGTTTGGTTCGGAAGCCGCCTTTCATCTTACCGGGACGGGGTTCGATCCTCGTTGGTACAAGTTTTTGGGCTCAGTTCCTTCACCAGGTCCTCATATCCCAGCTCCTCGTCCTCATATCTCAGCTCCTCGCCCTCATATCCCAGCTCCTCGCCCTCATATCCCAGCTCCTCGTCCTCATATCCCAGCTCCTCGCCCTCATATCCCAGCTCCTCGTCCTCATATCCCAGCTCCTCGCCCTCATATCCCAGCTCCTCGCCCTCATATCCCAGCTCCTCGCCCTCACATCCCAGCTCCTCGCCCTCATACCCCAGCTCCTCGCCCTCATATCCCAGCTCCTCGCCCTCATATCCCAGCTCCTTGTCCTCATATCCCAGCTCCTCGTCCTCATATCCCAGCTCCTCGCCCTCATATCCCAGCTCCTCGCCCTCATATCCCAGCTCCTCGTCCTCATATCCCAGCTCCTCGTCCTCATATCCCAGCTCCTCGTCCTCATATCCCAGCTCCTTGTCCTCATATCCCAGCTCCTTGCCCTCATATCCCAGCTCCTTGTCCTCATATCCCAGCTCCTCGCCCTCATATCCCAGCTCCTCGCCCTCATATCCCAGCTCCTTGTCCTCATATCTCTTCCACGCGCCATAAATGGTCCTATATGGACTATAGTAGGCCTAGAAATATTTAAGTTTGGAATTTGCATTATTAGTAGCTGACTTTATAGAGTGAATAGTTCCAAATTCTACTATCTAATTGTCCATTACGTAAATATATTTACATTGGTCTACTTAGTTTTACAAAGTAATATCTAAACAAGCGTATGAGTTGTCCTAAATTGGGCTATACAATGATGTTAATTGATGGATGATGGGTATGTGTCAGGAACCGGGCCGCGGGGGACATTGATCCACGGAATCCTCAACAGGTTAGCAGGTCTAAGTATTTTATAAAAGAGCTTTTTCTCGAAGCTCTCTATTATACCACATGTTTAAATGTTTAAAGAACTGATCAATGTTGAGAGTCATTTAATCATTTGCGTTCAAATGAATTTTTTTTTCTCATATTTTCCTGGAAATTTTCCCATTTAAATGTTACTAAATTTCCATTTCGTAACTTTCCTTTTTTTCAGTAATATTTTCATCAAAATATTTTCACAAGAGATTTTTTCCTCATTAATATGAGATCCACGAGCCAGAGTTGGAGACACCTATGTGTCTCAGACCCCATGTGTCTCGGACCCATGTGTCTCAGACCCATGTGTCTCGGACCCATGTGTCTCAGACCCATGTGTCTCAGACCCCATGTGTGTCTGACCCATGTGTCTTAGACCCATGTGTCTCAGACCCATGTGTCTCAGACCCATGTGTCTCGGACCCATGTGTCTCAGACCCATGTGTCTCAGACCCATGTGTGTCAGACCCATGTGTCTTAGACCCATGTGTCTCAGACCCATGTGTCTCAGACCCATGTGTCTCGGACCCATGTGTCTCAGACTCATGTGTCTCAGACCCATGTGTCTCAGACCCCATGTGTCTTAGACCCATGTGTTTCAGACCCATGTGTCTCAGGCCCATGTGTCTCAGACCCATGTGTCTCAGACCCATGTGTCTCAGACCCATGTGTCTTAGACCCATGTGTCTCAGACCCATGTGTCTCAGACCCATGTGTCTCAGACCCATGTGTCTCAGACCCATGTGTCTCAGACCCACGTGCCTTAGACCCATGTGTCTTGAGACACGACCCCCTAAAAAAAAAGACCATTTTTGGTCTCTGTTTCACTTCAGGTTGGGTTTGGCAGCGATGTCTCTGTTGCCCAAGCTGTCGTACCGAACGTTTCTGACCTCAGACGACATTGGTGCGTTACTATACGTCACTGCTGTCGCCTTCTCAGCTTTCTGACGCTTAGGCTTAAGTAGACGTCTGACGCTTGGACTTAAGCAGGCGTCTGACAAAGACATATTAGCTTGCGCTACCAGGAGCATACTCGGAGCATTCCTGGAGCATACTCGGAGCATACCTGGAGCATACACGGAGCATACCTGGAGCATACTCGGAGCATACCTGGAGCATACACGGAGCATACCTGGAGCATACTCGGAGCATACCTGGAGCATACACGGAGCATACCTGGAGCATACTCGGAGCATACCTGGAGCATACTCGGAGCATACCTGGAGAGGGATCTGAGAGTTCTTCTACTCCCCAAGCCCGGCTTGAGGCCAAGCTCGGCTTGTGATATCTTGGTCCAACAGGTTGTTACTAGGAGCGGCCCGCAGGCCCACATATCCACTACAGCCTGGTTGGTTCGGCATTTCTTGTAAGAACTTATCGACGTGTCTCTTGAATACATCAACCTTTGTTCCAGCAATATTTCTAATGCTCGCTGGGAGGGTGTTGAACAGCCTCGGACCTCTGATGTTTAGATAGTGTTCTCTGATTGTGCCTATGGCACCTCTACTCTTCACTGGACCTCTGATGTTCAGACAGTGTTCTCTGATTGTGCCTATGGCACCTCTACTCTTCACTGGACCTCTGATGTTCAGACAGTGTTCTCTGATTGTGCCTATGGCACCTCTACTCTTCACTGGACCTCTGATGTTCAAACAGTGTTCTCTGATTGTGCCTATGGCACCTCTACTCCTCACTGGTTCTATTCTGCATTTCCTTCGTTATCTTTCGCTCCAGTATGCTGTTATTCTACTGTGCACATTTGGTACCTGTCCCCTCCAGTATCTTCCATGTATACATTATTTGATACCTTTCTTGTCTCCTTTCCAGAGAGTACATTTTGAGAGCTTTGAGCCGGTCCCAATAATTTAGATGATTTATAATTTACAGTCTCCGTGGGGTAGTGGTAAGACACTCGCCTGGCGTTTCGCAAGCGCTTTGTCCTGGGTTCGTATCCTGGCCGGGGAAGGATTTACTTGCTGTGACTCCTTAACTGTAGCCTTCGTTCACCCAACAGTAAAATGGGTACCTGGTTGTTAAAGGATTTTTCACGGGGTCGTTTTCCGGGTAACATAGGATTAAGGACGTGACAGAAACGTTACGCGTACTAGTTATTTTTTAATTTTTTTTCTACCACAGACGTGGCCACACATTTACAATGCTAACCAGCATATATCCATTTTCTTCTGTCCTCCATGGACAGGGTTAGAGATGTGTTAAACATATAGTTCAAGGGTTTATTGAACAATCAACCACAGAAGGTGATTCAGTGCTTTTAAAATGCTAAACTAACCTACATACGTAAATACATAGATTTATGTATGCCCTAAATAAAGTGTTCGATGGGTCTTTTACATAGTGTCATTAATGTGCATTTACAAATGTGAATTGCATTTACAAAGGTGTAATTCTGATCAGCTTTCAAATATACCTTATACACATACATATACATATACTAGTGGCTAGACAAGAATGTAAGAACTCTTGTATATATACGTAAATAAACAAATAAAAAAAGTTTGTATGCGTGCCGTATATGTTCTCTATATTCCCTATAATTCAGAGATCTCTCCCGCTCTGAAAGGGGGAAGTGAGTACCGAACAATACTCACTACACACCAATTGTAAAAACCAGAGTCATTGAATCCGTTATATATGTTATTGTATCCGTATATATATAAATGTTCCAGTTAAAAGTATATATAACGCATCCACGGGGGAAAAAGGCTTATGGTGGCAGCCGGTTGCAAGGGACACCAAGTAGTATCAACTACATACAGTAACCGTCATGGGAGATAACATTGCAAGAGAAACACACACACACACACACACACACACACACACACACACACACACACACACACACACACACACACACACACACACACACACACACACACACACACACACACGTATATCAATAATCATTGCACCGTGCTCTATTATTCTCATCCCAACTTATCCTTAAGAGGTAAAGCGACCTCCGGAAACCTTGCAACATCTGCCAGAAAAAAAAGGCCTGAAAAAGATTACCAATAATATTAACTGCAAAAGTCTTGGAGCCAAAACCGACAAACTGATATTTGGAAAGACTCACGAAATGTCCGAGGCAAAAGGTAATGTAACATCTTGAGGGAATATCAGGACGACTCGTAATACCTTGATGTAATAGAGAAATGTGACATCTGTCCTCCACACCTGCTCTGTGACACCTCTGGTCTCCACCGGAGTTTATTGCTTGCCTTTGACCTCTCTGACACTCACCTCACGAACGTGGGGGGGCCAACCCCCCCCCCCACGAACAAGGGGGGCTTACAACCCCCCCCCCCCTCCATGAACGAGGGACTCCAGCCCTCCACGAGTATATTTCTTCACTTTGTTGAGGATTATTGCATGCTTGCTGTCTGGTCATTTGTGGTGGTCTTAGTAACCTTCCAGAGGTTGACAGGTCTTAGTAACCTTCCAGAGGTTGACAGGTCTTAATAACCTTCCAGAGGTTGACAGGTCTTAGTAACCTTCCAGAGGTTGACAGGTCTTAATAACCTTCCAGAGGTTGACAGGTCTTAATAACCTTCCAGAGGTTGACAGGTCTTAGTAACCTTCCAGAGGTTGACAGGTCTTAGTAACCTTCCAGAGGTTGACAGGTCTTAGTAACCTTCCAGAGGTTGACAGGTCTTAGTAACCTTCCAGAGGTTGACAGGTCTTAATAACCTTCCAGAGGTTGACAGGTCTTAATAACCTTCCAGAGGTTGACAGGTCTTAATAACCTTCCAGAGGTTGGCAGGTCTTAATAACCTTCCAGAGGTTGACAGGTCTTAATAACCTTCCAGAGGTTGACAGGTCTTAATAGCCTTCCAGAGGTTGACAGGTCTTAATAACCTTCCAGAGGTTGACAGGTCTTAATAACCTTCCAGAGGTTGACAGGTCTTAATAACCTTCCAGAGGTTGACAGGTCTTAATAACCTTCCAGAGGTTGACAGGTCTTAGTAACCTTCCAGAGGTTGACAGGCCTTAATAACCTTCCAGAGGTTGACAGGTCTTAGTAACCTTCCAGAGGTTGACAGGCCTTAATAACCTTCCAGAGGTTGACAGGTCTTAGTAACCTTCCAGAGGTTGACAGGCCTTAATAACCTTCCAGAGGTTGACAGGCCTTAAGCCCAACACCAATGTGTATAATATCAATTTATTTGTTTACATCTTAGGCCCTCCTATGTATACATTGATATATATATATATATATATATATATATATATATATATATATATATATATATATATATATATATATATATATATATATATATATATATCCCATGTATATAACCCCATGTCTACGGTATACATATGCGTATGTATAGGTGTATAAAATTTTGTGCCTCTCTGTATACAACATTGCAGCTAATTTGTTCAGAACGTTACACCCGATGCTTACAATGCAACTATTCCTAGATTTACAGTATTCCATATTTCATTTCGCAACAATGCAGCTCCATTGCATGCAATGCTGCAGTTTCGATGTAAACATTCATGCCATTTGCATAATGCACCACGTTGCGCTGTTAGAATACTGCACGTACCAAGAATACAATGTTTCAATGTCCACGGGCACAGCACCAGGCTACAGCTGTATTTCTGCTGTATTCCGCGTGTATTTTACTACCTAAACCAAACATTTCCCGCTTACAAATTTATATATATATATATATATATATATATATATATATATATATATATATATATATATATATATATATATATATATATATATATATATATATATATTTTTTTATATATAGCGAGAGAGAGAGAGAGAGAGAGAGAGAGAGAGAGAGAGAGAGAGAGAGAGAGAGAGAGAGAGAGAGAGAGAGAGAGAGAGAGAGAGAGAGAGAGAGAGAGAGAGAGAAATCGAATTTAGGTTAGTCTACCCGACGTGCGTACGAAACGCAGTAAAAATAAACCAGCTGCAACACTCGTACGAAACTTGCAAATTTGACTGGAATTGACTTATACACCGAGGTCCGAAGCCAGAGATACTGAGGTCCCAAGCCAGAAATACCGCGGCCCCAAGCCAGAGATACCGAGGCCCAAGCCAGAGATAGTCAGGTCCCAAGCCAGAGATACTGAGGTCCCAAGCCAGAGACACCACGGCCCCAAGCCAGAGATACCGAGGCCCCAAGCCAGAGATACTGAGGTCCCAAGCCAGAGATACTGAGGCCCCAAGCCAGAGATACTAAGGTCCGAAGCCAGAGATACTGAGGTCCCAAACCAGAGATACCGCGGCCCCAAACCAGAGATACTGAGGTCCCAAGCCAGAGATACTGAGGTCCCAAGCCAGAGATACCGAGGCCCCAAGCCAGAGATACCGCGGCCCCAAGCCAGAGATACCGAGGTCCCAAGTTAAAGATACCGAGGCCCAAGCCAGAGATACTGAGGTCCCAAGCCAGAGATACTGAGGCCCAAGCCAGAGATACCGAGGCCCAAGCCAGAGATACTGAGGTCCCAAGCCAGAGATACTGAGGCCTAAGCCAGAGATACCGAGGCCCAAGCCAGAGATACCGAGGTCCCAAGCCAGAGATACTGAGGCCCAAGCCAGAGATACCGAGGCCCAAGCCAGAGATACCGCGGCCCAAGCCAGAGATACCGAGGCCCAAGCCAGAGATACCGTGGCCCCAAGCCAGAAATACTGAGGTCCCAAGCCAGAGATACTGAGGTCCCAAGCCAGAGATACCGAGGTCCCAAGCCAGAGATACCGAGGTCCCAAGCCAGATATACCGAGGTCCCAAGCCAGGGATACCGCGGCCCCAAGCCAGATTTCAACACAAATTGTTTATTTGATTTAAAAAATGTTTCTAAATTCCCTTCCCACAGAACTATTCCTCTAATACTTCTTACTTCAAAGTTCCACAAGTATACGGTGAACGGCTCAATTGTAAAGTGATTGTATATTGTATTTTAGCTGAAGTGTTCCGATGTTGGTCTGTTAGTTCGAGTAGATAGCTGCGTACACCCACACAGCACACATCCCCTTGAAGGTGTATGTGGACCTTATACTCACCACAAGACGCAAGTGGACCTTATACTCACCACTAGACGCAAGTGGACCTTATACTCACCACTAGACGCAAGTGGACCTTATACTCCCCACTAGACGCAAGTGGACCTTATACTCACCACATGACGCAAGTGGACCTTATACTCCCCACATGACGCAAGTGGACCTTATACTCCCCACATGACGCAAGTGGACCTTATACTCACCACATGACGCAAGTGGACCTTATACTCACCACATGACGCAAGTGGACCTTATACTCCCCACATGACGCAAGTGGACCTTATACTCCCCACATGACGCAAGTGGACCTTATACTCCCCACATGACGCAAGTGGACCTTATACTCCTCACTAGACACAAGTGGACCTTATACTCACAACAAGATACAAGTGGACCTTATACTCACAACAAGACACAAGTGGACCTTATACTCACCATAACAAGACACAAGTGGACCTTATACTCACTTCAAGACACAAGTGGACCTTATACTCACTTCAAGACGCAAGTGGACCTTATACTCACAACAAGACACAAGTGGACCTTATACTCACCACAACAAGACGCAAGTGGACCTTATACTCACAACAAGACGCAAGTGGACCTTATACTCACCACAACAAGACACAAGTGGACCTTATACTCATCACAACAATATTCAAGTGGACCTAATACTCACCACAAGAAGCAAGTGGACCTGATACTTGCTCATCACTAAGTAGTCTACATTTTATAACAATCTGAGCCTCAAGTTTACATCACAAACATGATAACTATTGACTGTAAACCAATATTATACTCTACACTGTAGAACAGATAATGTTGTTCCATTCACCTGGATTCTAGGAGACTCGAACCGTGGACCCCACGTGTGTGAGGCCGAAGCTCTACCCACCGCGCTATTGAGGAGTCTTAATAAGGGAAATCGTAGCCTTGATGGTCAGGTCGCGTGGTCCTGGTTAGTCCGAGTGTGAGCTAGAGAAGCCAGGTCAAGTGTGAGCTAGAGAAGCCAGGTCAAGTGTGAGCGCTTTTCAAGATCAAGAGCTTTTCAGGTAAACTCAAATATTCACAATAAATTAGTATATCAAATATGTACTTATTCATAAGCAAAATATTGACTATAAGCAAGTTAGAGAACGGGTTTCAACAATATAAAGAGTTAAGAGTCTGGCACTTGTAAAACAGTGTGTCTATCTCTCAGTGTTAAAGTGCGTCTCCTCAGTATAGCTAATAAAGAGTTCTACTGCGGCAGTCACGCTACATCTCCACACTACAATAAACTCCCGATATCAGAAAACACTTTGTAAATAAAGAGTTTGTTTCCAAATAGTTTATTTACAAAAAAAACTTTGAAAACAAGCGAGACTCGCGCTGTGTATTGGACGACGGCTATATATCGAGGTGTCGGCTCGGGCCAGCATATCATGTGAAAGTTAACTGATATTGGGACAAAGAGAGAATACAAATTTACTATTGACAGTCACTTTAATACTTTTTTCCTAGTCCCCCCCCCCCCCCTGGTTCCTCGTTTTCTGTGACCTCTCAGAGCA
This sequence comes from Procambarus clarkii, assembly GCF_040958095.1. NCBI lineage: Eukaryota > Metazoa > Arthropoda > Malacostraca > Decapoda > Cambaridae > Procambarus > Procambarus clarkii. Next base: position 22,632,337 of record NC_091198.1, read on the forward strand.
CTGATGGCAAATTTGCTTACTAAATTATTTAATGACATATTTGTCATGTAAATATAAATTTAATGTTTCAAGTTTATATATTTTCACTGTTTTCCTTCACAAAACTGTATATTACTTGTATTTCCAAAATAAATTTAACATTACCTGGATTATTAGAAAATTACTTCGGTCTCTTTTGAACTGAAAATAAATTTTATCCTCTGATTAATCTGTTTATATCTATTGAAAGGAATGTATGCATGTATGTCCAAGGTTGGTAGTCAGACCCTTGGAGCAAGTCGCGCCCAATTTTTAACGGTAATTGCTGCTGGGTACGTATTCAACATGGTCGGGTCAGTGATGGTATCAATACAACGAGTGCCATTGGACACGGCATCATTGTTACCCCAATAATGAAATTTACAATATCATATTTATCTGGACTCACAGTTAATACTTGTTAATCTAGAATTTTTCATTGTTTTGTTGTAAAACATTAAGTACTGATCTCCACAAAATATAGCAAAATTCTATCATACTTTGCTTCTAATCGCCTGTAAGGCTTGTAGTACCTCAGGTGATGAGAGGGGGAAGGGGGGTGTTGTAGATGGGGAGTGCGACTGTACTTCATCCCCCATGGCACATATTGAGTGACTTATCTGGTTACTGTCTGAAATCTTCCTCCAAATTTTCATTGAGGACATAACACACACACACACTTCCTTGTCATTCTCTAATTTGTGTGAATTAATAAAGTTACCCCCCGCAGACACGCTGCTTGCATGTGACGCAGATCTGGCCGATGACACAGACACGGACACTGTTACTGTAGACCCGAGGCCAAGACCGCAGACGGAATACAATTTGGAAAATTAGCAGAGCGTCATGGTACACGGGTCTGCTGGCCTGCCTGGGGTACACAGGTCTGCTGGCCTCCCTGGGGTACACGGGTCTGCTGGCCTGCCTGGGGTACACAGGTCTGCTGGCCTGCCTGGGGTTCTCAGGTCTGCAGGCCTTCCTGGGGTACACAGGTCTGCTGGCCTTCCTGGGGTACACAGGTCTGCTGGCCTCCCTGGGGTACACGGGTCTGCTGGCCTCCCTGGGGTACACGGGTCTGCTGGCCTGCCTGGGGTACACGGGTCTGCTGGCCTGTCTGGGGTACACGGGTCTGCTGGCCTTCCTGGGGTACACAGGTCTGCTGGCCTCCCTGGGGTACACGGGTCTGCTGGCCTGCCTGGGGTACACAGGTCTGCTGGCCTGCCTGGGGTACACAGGTCTGCTGGCCTGCCTGGGGTTCTCAGGTCTGCAGGCCTTCCTGGGGTACACAGGTCTGCTGGCCTTCCTGGGGTACACAGGTCTGCTGGCCTCCCTGGGGTACACGGGTCTGCTGGCCTCCCTGGGGTACACCGGTCTGCTGGCCTCCCTGGGGTACACAGGTCTGCTGGCCTGCCTGGGGTACACGGGTCTGCTGGCCTCCCTGGGGTACACGGGTCTGCTGGCCTTCCTGGGGTACACAGGTCTGCTGGCCTTCCTGGGGTACACGGGTCTGCTGGCCTGCCTGGGGTACACAGGTCTGCTGGCCTGCCTGGGGTACACGGGTCTGCTGGCCTGCCTGGGGTACACGGGTCTGCTGGCCTGCCTGGGGTACACAGGTCTGCTGGCCTGCCTGGGGTACACAGGTCTGCTGGCCTTCCTGGGGTACACGGGTCTGCTGGCCTTCCTGGGGTACACAGGTCTGCTGGCCTCCCTGGGGTACACGTGTCTGCTGGCCTTCCTGGGGTACACAGGTCTGCTGGCCTCCCTGGGGTACACGGGTCTGCTGGCCTTCCTGGGGTACACGGGTCTGCTGGCCTGCCTGGGGTACACGGGTCTGCTGGCCTCCCTGGGGAACACGGGTCTGCTGGCCTCCCTGGGGTACACGTGTCTGCTGGCCTCCCTGGGGTACACGTATCTGCTGGCCTCCCTGGGGTACACGTGTCTGCTGGCCTCCCTGGGGGAACACGGGTCTGCTGGCCTCCCTGGGGTACCCGAGTCTGCTGGCCTCCCTGGGGAACTCGGGTCTGCTGGCCTCCCAAGGGTACAAGAGTCTGCTGGCCTCTCTGGGGAACACGGGTCTGCTGGCCTCCCTGGGGTACACGTATCTGCTGGCCTCCCTGGGGTACACGTGTCTGCTGGCCTCCCTGGGGTACACAGGTCTGCTGGCCTGCCTGGGGTACACGGGTGTGCTGGCCACCCTGGGGTACACGTGTCTGCTGGCCTCCCTGGGGTACCCGAGTCTGCTGGCCTCCCTGGGGTACCCGAGTCTGCTGGCCTTCCTGGGGTACACAGGTCTGCTGGCCTCCCTGGGGAACACGGGTCTGCTGGCCTCCCTGGGGTACCCGAGTCTGCTGGCCTCCCTGGGGTACCCGAGTCTGCTGGCCTCCCTGGGGTACCCGAGTCTGCTGGCCTCCCTGGGGAACACGGGTCTGCTGGCCTCCCTGGGGTACCCGAGTCTGCTGGCCTCCCTGGGGTACCCGAGTCTGCTGGCCTCCCTGGGGGAACACGGGTCTGCTGGCCTCCCCGGGGAACACGGGTCTGCTGGCCTCCCTGGGGTACCCGAGTCTGCTGGCCTCCCTGGGGGAACACGGGTCTGCTGGCCTCCCTGGGGTACCCGAGTCTGCTGGCCTCCCTGGGGTACACGGGTCTGCTGGCCTCCCTGGGGTACCCGAGTCTGCTGGCCTCCCTGTGGTACACGGGTCTGCTGGCCTCCCTGGGGTACACAGGTCTGCTGGCTTCCCTGGTGTACACAAGTCTGCTGGCCTCCCTGGTGCACACAAGTCTGCTGGCCTCCCTGGTGTACACAAGTCTGCTGGCCTCCCTGGTGTACACAAGTCTGCTGGCCTCCCTGGTGTACACAAGTCTGCTGGCCTCCCTGGTGTACACAGGTCTGCTGGCCTCCCTGGTGTACACAAGTCTGCTGGCCTCCCTGGTGTACACAGGTCTGCTGGCCTCCCTGGTGCACACAAGTCTGCTGGCCTCCCTGGTGTACACAAGTCTGCTGGCCTCCCTGGTGTACACAGGTCTGCTGGCCTCACCATAGCTGGCACGGTGACAACTCTGCAGAACTCTGCGGTATCTGGCCACAGCAAGCAGCAGCAGCAGCAGCAGCAGCAGCAGCAGCAGCAGCAGCAGCAACAGCAGCAGCAGCAGCAGCAGCAGCAGCAGCAGCAGCAGCAGCAGCAGCACCATTAACCTGCCACAGCTCCACAACAATATTAACGACCATAGTCTCCTCTACCATTTAACCTCCGCGTAACGATCGTCCTGTTAACATTAACACAACGCTCTCCCAACGCTCACAACGTACAGCGAACGTCACCTTTACGTTATTTAACAACCTTAACATCATAAAAATGTTAAAAAAAAACCTTCAGATTACATATTTGTATAATTATTATACAAAATTAATAAGTAAATAATAATTACATATTTGTATAATCTCGTATACCCACCAGCGACTGGATGAGGATGCTGCTCAGTATACTCTCACTAACTCTCGGATTACACCCGGATTACAGCTGCAAGGTCTATATATAAAGTGGAGATTTAAATCCTCCGCGACACTGCAAAACTGCAGCCATTACACCTTCATCGATTTTCAATCCGGATGTTGTGTATTCACCTCCAAGGCTGCCATAGGATTTTATTTACCCTCTGAAAAATGTTGGAACAAATGATGCCAAGGATATTTTGGCCCCCATGTTACCGTTTGATAATTTATTTTTTACGGTCAAAATGAGTGTAGTGTACTTTACTCGGTTCAGTTTCTGTATATTTATTTTTGAGAGAATATTATAATAACAGCGGTCTCAAAATTATATTCCCTTTCTTGGAGAGAAGGAGAGAGAGAGAGAGAGAGAGAGAGAGAGAGAGAGAGAGAGAGAGAGAGAGAGAGAGAGAGAGAGAGAGAGAGAGAGAGAGAAAGAGAGAGAGAGAGAGAGAGAGAGAGAGAGAGAGAGAGAGAGAGAGAGAGAGAGAGAGAGAGAGAGAGAGAGAGAGAGAGAGAGAGAGAGAGCGGGGGCTGGGAGGGAGTGAGAAAGAGGTTGAGAGACTATATTGATTTTGGGTGGTGAGCAAACTTGGTATTTAGAGCGAGGAATCTATCATCGGGATTGGCCATTCATCGCCACCAACCCGTCACTGATAAACTACACTCCCAAACTCTCGTAAAGTCGGTCGACATCACTCGCTCGCTGAAGCAAAGACCAGGGCGAGCTGAGAGTGAGAGTGAGGGAGTGAGAGTGAGGGGGGTGAGAGTGAGGGGGTGAGAGTGAGGGGGTGAGAGTGAGGAGGTGAGAGTGAGGGGGTGAGAGTGAGGGGGTGAGAGTGAGGGGGGTGAGAGTGAGGGGGTGAGAGTGAGGGGGTGAGAGAGAGAGAGTGAGAGAAAGAGTGGCCAGAGTGAGAAAGTAAAGAGGTATTGCCTCGCTCTTCATTAGAGTCGTGATTTCTTGGGTAATATTGAAGTTGTAAACCAAATTGATTCAGGGACTGCGGAAGATCTCATAAATCCTCATTCCTGTCATTTCAAGCTCACTAGCTTCTCATAACATCTTATTCCTGTTATTCCAAGCTCACTAGCTCCTCATAACTCCTCATTCCTGTTATTCCAAGCTCACTAGCTCCTCATAACTTCTCATTCCTGTCATTTCAAGCTCACTACAACCTCATAACGTCTCATTCCTGTCATTTCAAGCTCACTACCACCTCATAACTTCTCATTCCTGTCATTTCAAGCTCATTACCACCTCTACGTCTCATTCCGACATTTCAAGCTCCCTTACACCTTATAACTCCTCATTTCTGTCATTTCAAAATGTCGTTTTTCTTCATCTCTCGCAGCTAATATACGACGCAGTTTTACCGTCAGTAATCCAGCTCCCGTGGGTGATGGCGTTCGAACCCTGGACAGAAATAAAGTCGCTCCGTTATCAAAAATAATTCGCTGGCATTCTCAAATAATCAACGAGGAGAAAACTGCGATATTTTTCTCACGAGGTCAATGTGTGTGTGTCTCGGGCCCCTGGCACCAACAGTGAATATGTATCCCTGAAAGATACACATTCTCACACCTTCTTAAGAACATTCCAGGACTTTCTAAGAACATTCCAGACTTCCTGAGAACATTCCAGGTTTTCTAAGAACATTCCAGGACTTCCTAAGAACATTTCAGGACTTCCTAAGAACATTCCAAGACTTCCTAAGAACATTCCAAAACTTCCTAAGAACATTCCAAGACTTCCTAAGAACATTCCAGGAGTTTCTAAGAACAATCCTGGCTTTATAAGAACATTCCTGGCTTTATAAGAACATTCCTGGCTTTCTAAGAACATTCCTGGCTTTCTAAGAACATTCCTGGCTTTCTAAGAACACCCCCCAGAGTTTCCCCCAAATAAATAGCTATTTCCTAGTCAAAATGTTGACAAATTTGGATCCAATAACATCTATCCAAACCATTCAAGGCCTTTGGATAGATGTTAGAGTACAATCTGTTACAGCTACACAAGAATACTTCAGTACAATCTGCAAGTAACAATAGCCAGAGAGAACACTTAAAACTTGCCAAGGTCAAATGAGGTGCCACAGTAAGCAAGAAAATCCTAACATAATCTTCCAAGGTCCGTAACAACATGTTCCCGACCCCCCGACCCCCTCCACTGACACATACGTAAATACATACACATATACATACATACATACCCAATACAACACGCACACATGAGCGAACACCTTCCACACGAACTCGCAACACACAAGTTCAATCCCCCATCTTCCCCTAACACACACACACACACACACGTCTCACAACACAAAAACTGGGTGGCTGGTGGCTGAGTGGACAGCGCTCTAGGCTAGTGGATCTAGGGACCATGGTTCGATCCCCGGCACCGCCGGAAAAACAAATGGGCAGAGTTTCCTTTCACCCTGATGCACCTGTTACATAGCAGTATATAGGTAACTGGGAGTTAGACAGCTGCTACGCGCTGCTTCCTGGGAGTGTGTGTGTGTGTGTGTGTGTGTGTGTGTGTGTGTGTGTGTGTGTGTGTGTGTGTGTGTGTGTGTGTGAAAAAAATGATGGATTGACAGTTGAAAGACGGGCCGAAAGAGCCAGAGCTCAATCCTCGCAAACACAACTGGGTGAGTACACACACACACACACACACACACACACACACACACACACACACACACACACACACACACACACACACACACACACACACAACACGGATGAAAAACTTGACCAAAACACAAGACATCCCACCTGTTCACTACCTCATCCCAGCGTCTCCAAAGTAAACCTTCCATAGAGTAAAAAATCCTCAACAGATTCAGGAAATATTAAAAAAAAATTCCCGTTTTTCCAACTCCAAAAAAGGAATCATTTGCAAATGAACAGATCAATTGGTAATTGAAAATATATCCCAAACAACACAATGCTACTCTATAAAAAATTTGAATTTCAGAAACAATTACTGCCTTAGTCCCGTAGTTTAAGGCATTGTCCTTCAACTCATGGACCCGGGTTCAGTCCTCGAACATGTCACAAATGGGTTGAGCATGTTTCCATTCATCTGATGCATCTGTTTACTTAGTAATTCAAACAGTTACGCAGGAGTTACCCAACTGTTGTGGCTAGCATCCCGGCAAAGGGCACTAGCTGGCCTATGTGGACCAGTCAATAATCTCATACAATAGAGCTTAAACTTTCACAATGAAATTTTCATTTGAACTTTTTTCAAAAATTTTAATTTTTCTCCTCTCGTTAAAGATTGTTCAGAAGTCTACATTGTTTTTCATGAAGCAATTTAATACGAAACTATAAAACTACAAACTTACCAACTACCCCCAGATATTATATATATATATATATATATATATATATATATATATATATATATATATATATATATATATATATATATATGTCGTACCTAGTAGCCAGAACGCACTTCTCAGCCTACTATGCAAGGCCCGATTTGCCTAATAAGCCAAGTTTTCATGAATTCATTGTTTTTCGACTACCTAACCTACCTAACCTAACCTAACCTAACTTTTTCTGCTACCTAACCTAACCTAACCTATAAAGGTAGGTTAGGTTAGGTTAGGTAGGGTTGGTTAGGTTCGGTCATATATCTACGTTAATTTTAACTCCAATAAAAAAAAAATTGACCCTATACATAATGAAATGGGTAGCTTTATCATTTCATAAGAAAAAAAATAGAGAAAATATATTAATTCAGGAAAACTTGGCTTATTAGGCAAATCGGGCCTTGCATTGTAGGGTGAAAAGTGCATTCTGGCTACTAGGTACGACATATATATATATATATATATATATATATATATATATATATATATATATATATATATATATATATATATATATATATATATATAAAGTTTGTGAGGGTACCACCTCTGGTGCCAATGTGGGGACCCATAGCCTCAGAGAAGAAAATAAAAAGTATTCAGAGGAGACCTTGTGGTTTCTCACTGAACACTAATATTATCTTCTCCTACCACCCCCATTCTTTTGTATGTACACATATATATTTACTTTATTTGAACTTTGTTACAAAAAAGGAGTTACATATGGGTTACAAAGATGGTTATCATAGG
>NC_091198.1:22642474-22664974 GCF_040958095.1 Procambarus clarkii
CACAGATGAGGCAGGACCAGAGGACACGGGTGGAAGCTGGAGACACAGATGAGGCAGGACCAGAGGACACGGGTGGAAGCTGGAGACACAGATGAGGCAGGACCAGAGGACACGGGTGGAAGCTGGAGACACAGATGAGGCAGGACCAGAGGACACGGGTGGAAGCTGGAGACACAGATGAGGCAGGACCAGAGGACACGGGTGGAAGCTGGAGACACAGATGAGGCAGAAACTTCCTCACGATGAGAAAGTCAATATGAGGAGATCATTGAGGCTAATTCAATAAGCAGCTTCAAACCAAAATGTTAAGAGAAAAAGAAGGATTTTAAATCACTCCATTAACCGATCAGAAGATTGAAAGGCCGGGTTCAGGAGCTATTTCTCGACCCTCCGACCGCAATTAAGCAAGTACAACTAAATCACACACACACACACACACCTGTTGATTGGCGGTTGAGAGGCGGGACCAAAGAGCCAGAGCTCAACCCCCGCAAGCACAACTAGGTGAGTACAACTAGGTGAGTACAGACACACACACACACACACACACACAGGGGTTAATAAGCTGAGGTACCTGTACACCATTAGGTGAGACAGTTGAGAGGCGGGACCAAAGAACCAAAGCTCATCCCCCCTGCAAACACAACTAGGCGAATACGCACAAATAAAACTGAATCGATTTCACTTCTGTTCCGAACCCTTCCATCCAGCATTAAATTTCAATTAAGAAGTTCTTCAGTATAATTTTTTTTTTTTGACTTCTCGTTCCTTAATAAGTCCGAGGGTCCTCGGACAGTCGAGCTCAAAGAGAAATATGAGAGATATTTTCCCATTAGAGAAGGGGAATAGCATTAATATATTAATATATAATGGGACAAAAAATTGTCTACGAGAAGGGTGAAAATGCAGGGAGGCCGAGGCAGCTCTCCAATAATATATGAGGACATTCTGGAACAAAAATCAAGAAGAGGAATTTCGTTTCCAGTCCAAATGGAAAAGGACATTCGTTGGTAATGGGAAAAATGAAGGAAAATGTCAGACTCTGGATAAAAAGGCTCGAACTGATTTGTTTCCAGGCGAGTCCAGAGCTGACTCAAGAGCCGGCCTCTTGAGTCAGATCTGACTCTTGCTGAGCTGTGATACCGGACCTTGGCCAGCATGGTAGAGCTGCGATACCGGACCTTGGCCAGCATGGTAGAGGTACGATACCTGACCTTGGCCAGCATGGTAGAGTTGTGATACTGGACCTTAGCCAGCATGGCAGAATTGCGATACCGGACCTTGGCAGCATGGTAGAGTTGCGATACCGGACCTGGCTTGTAAATTAAGAGTTATGACATCAATCGTAGTACGATCGTCTGCAGCTGCGATACCTTCACCTCCGTGTTCACAAAAAGGATTCACAGTAAATATGAAGTCAATCACATGTTCAATCAGTCCATCTGCATTCATTGTGTTCACCACTGAATGAGTAAAATGAGGTCATTGTGAGGAGATGAGGCTAACAATATAGCACACTCGGAAGGGACATGAGGATGAGGAGCTGGGCTATGAGGACGGAGTGAAAGAACGCCCATGCAACTACTTGAACTATCGGGGATTGAACTCCGATCCTGCAGGAAGCGAAGCCGTCGCTTTACCGACCTATCCAAGAGGTTGGGGGCGATTGAAAAAGTGATGTTTCTGAGAAAAAGTTAAAAAATTAAGAAACTTTAATTTTGATCTTGAAATGAGATAACTCATCATGTGTGCGTACATTTCTCGGTAATTATTGCTCAAGCAACAAGGATCAACGCGCCGATGTTGCATATGCAACAAAGGTGACCACCTCCACCAAACTGCTCAAACGCTCGTAAGCAAATATTTCATTTCGCAAGGTCGTTGATGGACGGGTCCCTTGTTTGTCGTGTTATTGGCGCTGAAAACCTTCATTCTTCCCCCCACCCCCCCACTCCCCCCCTGCCAGCCCAATCGGCACCTGGCAAGGAGAGAGAGAGAGAGAGAGAGAGAGAGAGAGGGAGGGGGGGGGGGTCCACCCACCCCCCTCTCTCCTTCCAGACACGTAAACTGGAGACTTGACAAAAAAGAATCTGGAGGTAAACCTGGCCAGCACCCGCAGTTTACGCCACCGACCAAAGGCGTGCGAGGTCCCAGTCTTATTTTATTGAGAAACCGTCTTGTTAGTAAGCTCCTTCTGGTCTATACACTTGAAATGTTTGTGTGGAAATGCTGTGATACTTTCTCCCTTCTTTCTTTGGTCACCAAGAGTCTGAAGGAGAAAAAAAAAATATTTGAAAAACCAGTGTTCGTGTTTTATTTCCTCGACACGGTGCTTATCTTGTTTTGATTCCTCGTGTTTGATTCAAGAACAGGACAAATTTCATCGTGGTAGACTAATATGTGGTATTTTCCCCCCCAGAAGCGTTTTATTTTCAACCCGAGAAACTCCTTACAATTACCAGATTCTCTTACCCAGAATGATATATAGGATCTATTTAATAAACCTAAAATAAATAAAAAATATTCAGAACAATAAAAGATCCTCTATAATATTTACAAGTATAATCTGGCCATTTTCACAGGATTTTTATTTTATCAGATTGTGGAGATTAATGGAGGAACCTGTTTTAAGAATAATAATGTCTGTGTGTCTAAAGTAGGAGGCTAGACTCCCGGGCCCCGCCTCACCTGACTTCTCCAAGGGGACACATGGAGTATATGTGTCATAGGCTAGTCAGGGTAGATGTCCCAGTGCCACCCTTTAAGAAATATCGGCATCTATAGCGACACCATACTATGTTCATGATGCCTGAAAATGAGTTTTTGTTTTCCGTAGATTTACCATTTTTTTGTGGTTTGTAATAAACGAAAGTGAGCTTCAAAGTGATGTACAAAAACATAGATGGGATTACGAATAAAATAAGTGAACTTATAGAAAGAACATAAGAAAAAACCCTGATGTAATAGCACTCACAGAAACAAAACTCTCAGGCATCATAGCAAATGCACTGTTTCAGAGGACTACTATATAGTAAGGAAAGAGAGGGAGGGAAGAGATGGAGGAGTGGTTCAGCTGATAAGGAAGGCATAAAGTTTCAAAGACATTGACATCCCAGGATGTGAAGATTTCAAAGATAACATAGCAGACACTATGATAATGAGAAGACCAAGGATAATGGCAGTAGTAATATATAACTCCCGTTAAATAACAGAAGCATGACAGGAACAACATAGCAACCATTAACATAATAAAAAGAGTGTTTCTATTGCCTGCAGGAAGAAACCTAAACTGTTGATCATGGGTGACTTCAACCATGGAGAGCTAGATTTGAAAAATAGAGAACCACCTGGAGGGACAGAAACATGGAGAGCTAAACTATTAGACGTCACGCTAAGCAACTTTCTATGCCAACATGTCAAGTGGCACACAAGAATAAGAGGGAATAGTGAACCAGGCAAACTTGATCTGGTATTCCCCCTGAACGAGTCAGACAAAAGGGAAGTCAAATCAGACCTCCCCCCCCATAGGAATGAGTGACAACAGTGTCCTAACATTTGAGTATCTGGTGGAAGTAGGATTAACCCATCAAGAGGAATGGACCGAAAAGTAAAAGGCTGGAATACCAAGGGGAAGCTATGATGATATTAGACAATTTCTAAGAGGAATATCATGGGAGACAGAACTCAGTAGAAAGTCTGTACAGGGCATGATGGACTACGTCACCCAGAAGTGTCAGGAGGCAGAAAACTGGTTTATCCCGGCCAGAAGGAAAATAACAGACAAGCTAAAGAAGAATCCGTGGTTCAATCAGGCATGTAAGGAAGCAAGACACCCAAGCACAAGGAATGGACAAACTACAGAAATACCAGGACACCAGAGAGCAGAGAGAGAGATACCAGAAGGCCGGAAATGGGTACCTCAGTATGAGGAGAGAAGCAGTTTGAAAATTACATAGGAAATAAAGCCAAGGCCCAACTAAAACTGCTACACAGCCATATAAGGAGGAAAACAAGTGAAAGAATAGGTGATGAAACTGAAAAAAGGGTGAGGATGGGTGCACAGAGAATGGCAAAGAGGTGTGTGAAGAACTCAACAAGAGGTTCCAGGAGGTCTTCACAATAGAGCAAGGGTAAGTCTCTGAACTAAGAAGGCTGGCGATAAACAAAGCAGACTTGGAAGATATTGAAATTACCAGAGATGAGGTTAGCAGGTATGTGCTTGATCTAGAAGTGATTAAGGCTGTTGGACCTGATGGAATCTTACCATGGGCTATGGATGCAAAAAGAGGGGGACAGAAGCACTCTGTGTGCCACTATCTATGATCTGTAACAAGTCACTGGAAACGAGAGACTTACCAGAGAGTTGGAAGACAGTTAACGTAGTCCCAATCTACAAAAAGGGTGACAGACAGGAGGCATTGAACTACAGGCCAGTGTCTATGACTTGTATACCATGCAAGGTGATAGAGAATATTTTTAATTATCAAGGGAAAGCGCCAAGCCATTATGACTTTAAAGCACTTGGAAGGGGTCAGGATAAGGATTTGGGATGGGACGGGGGTAAGGAATGGTGCCCAACCACTTGGACAGTCGGGGATTGAACGCCGACCTGCATGAAGCGAGACCGTCGCTCTACCATCCAGCCCAAGTGGCTGGGTAGGTGATGGAGGTGATGGAGTTGCGTGGTAGCACATCCGGAGAGAAGAGACTCTATAAAACACCACCAGCATGGGTTCAGGGAAGGCAAGTCGGGTCTCACAGGTTTAATATAATTCTATGACCAAGCATTAAGCAACAAGCATTAAGTAAGAACGAGAAAAATGGGCATTCTTTTTTTTGACTGTCGGAAAGCCTTTGACACAGTACCCTATAAGAGACTGTTCCATTAGCTGGAGAAACAGGCAGGAGTAACTAGTAAGATGCTCCAGTGGATAAGGGAATACCTAAGCAAAAGGAAGCAGAGCGTTACGGTGAGGGGTGAGACCTCAGATTACCGTGATGTCACCAGTGGAGTCCCACAGGGCTCTGTACTCCGACCTATCCTGTTTCTGATATACGTGAATGATCTTCCAGAAAGTATACTCATTGCAGGCGACGAGTCACAATAACGTGGCTAAAGTATGTTGACCAGACCACACACTAGAAGGTGAAGGGACAACGACGTTTTGGTCCGTCCTAGATCATTCTCAAGTTGATCCCGACTTGAGAATGGTCCAGGACGGACCGAAACGTCGTCGTCTCTTCACCTTTTAGTGTTTAGACTGGTCAAGTATACTCATTCCTCACAATGTTTGCTGCTGATGATAAAATTATGAGAAGGATTAAGACAGAGGAAGAAAGCATGAGGCTACAGGATGACCTGGACAGACTGAAGGAATGGTCCAAAAAATGGCTACTAGAGTTTAACTCAAGTAAGTACAAAGTGATAAGACAAGTGAAGGGAGCAGGAGGCCAGACACAAGGTACCAGCTGGGAGAGGAAATCCTTCAGGAGTCAGGAAGAGAGAAAGATCTGGGGGTTGATATCACACCAGACCTATCCCCTGAAGCCCTCATCAAAATGATAACATCAGTGGCGTATGCACGGCTGGTGAACATAAGAACGGCCTTCAGAAACTTGTGCAAGGAATCATTCAGAATCTTGTATACCACTTATGTCAGACCAATCCTGGAGTATGTGGCTCCAGCCTGGAGTCCACTTTTAGTCAAACACAAAATGAAGTTAGGAAAGGTTCGCAGGTATGCCACCAGGCTAGTCCCCGAGCTGCGAGGAAAGATTACTGGAACTGAACCTCACGATATTGGAAGACAAAGAGTTAGGGGAGACATGATCACTACCTACAGAATTCTCAGAGGAATTAACAGGGTAGATAAGGATAAAATGTTTAACACGGGTGGTATGCAAACAAGGGGACACAAGTGAAAACTGAGTACCCAAATGAGCTACAGGGACGTTAGAAAGAATTTTTTCAGTGTCAGAGTAGTTAATAAATGGAATGCACTAGGAAGTGATGTGGTGGAGGCTGACTCCATACACAGTTTCAAGTGTAGATATGATAGAGCCCAGTAGGCTCAGGAATCTGTACACCAGCTGATTGACAGTTGAGAGGCGGGACCAAAGAGCCAGAGCTCATCCCCCGCAAGCACAACTAGGCAAGGACTCACCAAAATATGTGCAGTATTTTGTATACTCTGTCACTCACTGCCGCCGGCGCACTCAAACACTCACTACAAATCCCTGACAGAGTACATCAAAAAAATTAGAAGCTTTTGTAGTGTTCGAGTTGGTAACACTGTTCATAACCAGATTAACAAGGGAAAAAAACCTGTGCGTAAAGTAGATTTCCTATAAACATTATATATATATTATATATTTGCGAACAAGCCTGAATGGTCCCCAGGACTAAATGCGACTGAAAACTGAATTTGTATTTATTTAATATATATATATATATATATATATATATATATATATATATATATATATATACATATATATATATATATATATACATATATATATATATATATATATATATATATATATATATATACATATATATATATATATATATATATATATATATATATATATATATATATATATATATATATATATATATATATATATATACATTGTCGTGTTTTTCAAGAGATCCATAACCTTTAAGCACCTTTTTGTATTATTATTTTTGTATCAGCCGATGTATATCTTGTAACCATCAAATACATAATAAAGCACAAAAAATAAAAAAGGAAGGGGGTGGTAGGAGAAAAGCACACAGAAACTGTATTGGAGGGGATCTAAACATTCCCTCTAATGCGTTATGCGTGGTTTCCTCCGAGGCTATGGGTCCCCCTTCTTCCAGCCAGAGGTGGTATTCAAATATATATATATATATATATATATATATATATATATATATATATATATATATATATATATATATATATATATATATATATATATATATATATATATTAGTAATATTTTGTATATAGTGCTTATGTAAACGTTCTCCAACATACCTCCAGTATTCATCATTGTTCAATAAAAACTTCCAACTTAAAAATCAAATCAATAAACCAAACAAGCATAGTGTTGTAAAATGGCTGGGCGTAACGGGGAAGCTGAACACGCAACTGAACCTAAGAAAGGTATATAAAAGTACTCGTACCCTTCGCACTTCTTGTAAGAACTTATCCAAGTGTCTCTTGGAGACATCCACCTTTGTTCCAGCAATATTTCTAATGCTTGCTGGGAGGGTGTTGAACAGCTGTGAACCTCTGATGTTCAGACAGTGTTCTCTGATTGTGTCTATGGCACCTCTACTCTTCACTGGACCTCTGATGTTCAGACAGTGTTCTCTGATTGTGTCTATGGCACCTCTACTCTTCACTGGACCTCTGATGTTCAGACAGTGTTCTCTGATTGTGTCTATGGCACCTCTACTCTTCACTGGTTCTATTCTGCATTTCCTTCCGTGTCTTTCGCTCCAGAATATTGTTATTCTACTGTGCACATTAGGTACCTGGCCCTCCAGTATCTTCCATGTATATATTATTTGATACCCTCTCCTTCCCAGAGAGAACATTTTGAGAGCTTTGAGCCGGTCCCAATAATTTAGGTGTTTTATCGTGTCTATGTGTGCCGTATATGTTCTCTGTCTTCCCTCTAATTCAGAGATCTCTCCTGCTCTGAAGAGGGAAGTGAGTACCCAGCAGTACTCAAGACGGGACAGCACCAGTGATGTAAACAGTATTATCATTGCTGTGGGATCTCTGGATGTGAACGTTCTCATAATCCATCCTATCATTATCCTGGCCGCCGCCGCCGCTATATTTACTCGGTAATGTTCACTAAATGTCAGGTCGTCAGACATCATAAGCCCCAGATCTTTTACCTCTTGCTTTCCTTCTATGAGTAGGTCTGATTGGTTTATGTACCCTGCGTTTTGTTTTAGTTCCTCGTTACCTCCACACCTCAGTACCTGGAATTTTTCACCGTTCAAAAATGGTCCAAACCACTTGTTGACGGTCGGGGATTGAACGCCGACCAGCAGAAGGAAGCGAGCCCGTCGCTCTACCCTCCAACCCGAAGTGGCTGGGTTACTTAGGTATGAATTAACATTACAAACCTTTCCAAACCAGCATTTATCACGCAATTTACATATCCATTTACGAAGCCTCTAAATCTTTCCTCAGTCTTCGGGTTTAGACTTTCCCCTGATACTTCTCTTCACCTTCCGAACATATAAACAGCTTAACAAATGTCAGCTAAGCCGCCATGACTGAGGAAAGATGTACAGGTTTCGCAAACGGTGACACGAATATGCATGATGAGTCGTAATCCAGGAGACTGTATAGCACCGGCCCGGAAGGCCGCCGACCACTGTCACGTGACCACTGAGGAAGTCGCAGTTAGAAGGACAATTTGGAGACCCGGGACCCGCAGGCCAATTACCTCCCAACACCCTGTTAACGACGTGCTATGGACAGTAGCCGCTATGGACAGTAGCCACTATGGACAGTAGCCACTATGGACAGTAGCCGCTATGGACAGTAGTCACTATGGACAGTAGCCGCTTTGGACAGTAGCCACTATGGACAGTAGCCACTATGGACAGTAGCCGCTATGGACAGTAGCCGCTATGGACAGTAGTCACTATGGACAGTAGCCACTATGGACAGTAGCCACTATGGACAGTAGCCACTATAGACAGTAGCCACTATGGACAGTAGCCACTATGGACAGTAGCCACTATGGACAGTAGCCACTATGGACAGTAGCCACTATGGACAGTAGCCGCTATGGACAGTAGCCACTATGGACAGTAGGCACTATGGACAGTAGCCGCTATGGACAGTAGCCACTATGGACAGTAGCCACTATGGACAGTAGCCGCTATGGACAGTAGCCGCTATGGACAGTAGCCACTATGGACAGTAGCCACTATGGACAGTAGCCACTATGGACAGTAGCCACTATGGACAGTAGCCGCTATGGACAGTAGCCGCTATGGACAGTAGTCACTATGGACAGTAGCCGCTATGGACAGTAGCCAGTATGGACAGTAGCCACTATGGACAGTAGCCGCTATGGACAGTAGCCGCTATGGACAGTAGCCACTATGAACAGTAGCCACTATGGACAGTAGCCGCTTTAGACAGTAGCCACTATGGACAGTAGCCACTATAGACAGTAGCCACTATAGACAGTAGCCACTATGGACAGTAGCCACTATGGACAGTAGCCGCTATGGACAGTAGCCGCTATGGACAGTAGCCACTATGAACAGTAGCCACTATGGACAGTAGCCACTATGGACAGTAGCCACTATGGACAGTAGCCGCTATGGACAGTAGCCACTATGGACAGTAGCCGCTATGGACAGTGGCCACTATAGACAGTGGCCACTATGGACAGTAGCCACTATGGACAGTAGCCATTATGGACAGTAGCCACTATGGACAGTAGCCACTATGGACAGTAGCCACTATAGACAGTAGCCACTATGGACAGTAGCCACTATGGACAGTAGCCACTATGGACAGTAGCCACTATGGACAGTAGCCACTATGGACAGTAGCCACTATGGACAGTAGCCGCTATGGACAGTAGCCACTATGGACAGTAGGCACTATGGACAGTAGCCACTATGGACAGTAGCCGCTGTGGACAGTAACCACTATGGACAGTAGCCACTATGGACAGTAGCCGCTGTGGACAGTAGCCACTATGGACAGTAGCCACTATGGACAGTAGCCACTATGGACAGTAGCCACTATGGACAGTAGCCACTATAGATAGTAATCACTATGGACAGTAGCCGCTGTGGACAGTAGCCACTATGGACAGTAGCCACTATGGACAGTAGCCGCTGTGGACAGTAGCCACTATGGACAGTAGCCACTATGGACAGTAGCCACTATGGACAGTAGCCACTATGGACAGTAGCCACTATAGATAGTAATCACTATGGACAGTAGCCGCTGTGGACAGTAGCCACTATGGACAGTAGCCACTATGGACAGTAGCCACTATGGACAGTAGCCACTATGGACAGTAGCCACTATGGACAGTAGCCACTATGGACAGTAGCCGCTATGGAAAGTAGCCACTATGGACAGTAGCCGCTATGGACAGTAGTACCCCACAATGTGAACAAACATTTATTCCCCCAACCACTTGAATTGGTCGGAAAAGCGACCACTACCCCTTTTAGCAAGTCGGCGTTCGATCCCCGATGGTCCAAGGGTCCCCTCCGCCCTACCCCTAGAGAGGATATCAAGGATATCATATCCCCTGCCACGTGCTATATAGCCTATAACTGGCCAAGTGCCCCTCTCCCTATAATTAAATTATTTAGATATATTCGGAGCCCTTCATGGCGTCGGGAGTAATCATAGACTGATGAATCAGAGGACCATCAGTGACGTCATCACCCGCTGCTGCACTAACCCCTCGAACCGTGACGTCATTTTCACCTGATGGGCCGTGACGTCATTTTTCATATGATGGGCCGTGACGTCATTCTTTCTTGACTCTCGATTTATGTCACTCAGGCGGTTCAGGTGTCACTCAGGTGGCTCATGTGTCACTCAGGTGGCTCAGGTGTCACTCAGGCGGCTCAGGTGTCACTCAAGCGGCTCATGTGTCACTCAGGTGGCTCATGTGTCACTCAGGTGGCTCATGTGTCACTCAGGCGGCTCATGTGTCACTCAGGTGGCTCATGTGTCACTCAGGCTGCTCATGTGTCACTCAGGCGGCTCAGGTGTCACTCAGGCGGCTCATGTGTCACTCAGGTGGCTCATGTGTCACTCAGGCGGCTCATGTGTCACTCAGGTGGCTCATGAGTCACTCAGGCGGCTCATGTGTCACTCAGGCGGCTCATGTGTCACTCAGGTGGCTCATGTGTCACTCAGGCGGCTCATGTGTCACTCAGGCGGCTCAAGTGTCATTCAGGCGGGTCATGTGTCACTCAGGCGGGTCATGTGTCACTCAGGCGGGTCATGTGTCACTCAGGCGGCTCGTGTGTCACTCAGGCGGCTCAAGTGTCACTCAGGCGGCTCATGTGTCACTCAGGCGGCTCAGGTGTCACTCAGGCGGCTCATGTGTCACTCAGGCGGCTCATGTGTCACTCAGGCGGCTCAGGTGTCACTCAGGCGGCTCAGGTGTCACTCAGGCGGCTCATGTGTCACTCAGGCGGGTCATGTGTCACTCAGGTGGCTCATGTGTCACTCAGGTGGCTCATGTGTCACTCAGGCGGCTCATGTGTCACTCAGGCGGTTCAGGTGTCACTCAGGCGGCTCAGGTGTCACTCAGGCGGCTCATGTGTCACTCAGGCGGCTCAGGTGTCACTCAGGTGGCTCATGTGTCACTCAGGCGGCTCAGGTGTCACTCAGGCGGCTCAGGTGTCACTCAGGCGGCTCATGTGTCACTCAGGTGGCTCAGGTGTCACTCAGGCGGCTCAGGTGTCACTCAGGCGGCTCATGTGTCACTCAGGCGGCTCATGTGTCACTCAAGCGGCTCATGTGTCACTCAGGCGGCTCAAGTGTCACTCAGGCGGGTCATGTGTCACTCAGGCGGGTCATGTGTCACTCAGGCGGCTCATGTGCCACTCAGGCGGCTCATGTGTCACTCAGGCGGGTCATGTGTCACTCAGGCGGCTCAGGTGTCACTCAGGTGGCTCATGTGTCACTCAGGCAGCTCATGTGTCACTCAGGCGGCTCAAGTGTCACTCAGGTGGCTCATGTGTCACTCAGGCGGCTCATGTGTCACTCAGGCGGCTCATGTGTCACTCAGTAAAGTTTCTCCCAACACCACCACACACCTGTAAAGGTCACTCCCAACACCACCACACACACCTGTAAAGGTCACTTCCAACACCACCACACACACACCTGTAAAGGACACTCCCATCACCACCACACACACACCTGTAAACATCACTCCCAACACCACCACACACACCTGTAAACGTCACCCCCAACACCACCACACACACCTGTAAACATCACTCCCAACACCACCACACACACACCTGTAAACATCACCCCCAACACCACCACACACACACCTGTAAACATCACTCCCAACACCACCACACACACACCTGTAAACATCACCCCCAACACCACCACCACACACACCTGTAAATATCACCCCCAACACCACCACACACACCTGTAAACATCACTCCCACCATCAACATCACTGATGAAGCCTCCAGCATAATTAATCACCACCTCCTCCTCCCACAGTAAAATAAGCGACAATAGTCATCTTCATCGCAGCTTATTGAGCTCATCAGCAATAACACATCAACCCATCACCGTCTCTTCCTGCCCCACACCTGCGAATGTGATCACTAGGAAATGATGATAAAACTAGGGATGAAAACAGAGGGTGAAGCAGGAAGAGACACATGTGGGGGGGTCTCATAGGGAAGTAATGGATGTTTAACGGATCTGTTGTGTGTGTGATCCAGTCGAAGCTTTCAAGCTTAGGAAGTTTGGAAGCTTTCCAGGATACTCCCCCCCCCCCCCCGGGTGTGGAGAGCTTCGGTCCAGCTTGTTTCTCGGTGATTAGGGTCGAGTATTAATTGCCAATTTGTTCAGTCTATTTATTGCTGAAATTGTCCGGAAAGCTGTTGCAATGAACTGTGTTATGAAGGTGTGTGTGTGTGTGTGTGTGTGTGTGTGTGTGTGTGTGTGTGTGTGTGTGTGTGTGTGTGTGTGTGTGTGTGTGTGTGTGTGTGTGCGTGCGTGTGTGTGTGCGTGTGTGTGTGTGTGTGTGTGTGTGTGTGTGTGTGTGTGTGTGTGTGTGTGTGTGTGTGTGTGTGTGTGTGTGTATTGGGGAGCAAGGAGAGTGTATTGTTATACACAATAGTTCTTACACTCTTGTAAAGCCACTGACATGCATGGCGTTTCGGGTCATCTCCTGCACTGTATATATGTGTGGGGGAAGTTGTATGTATATGTGTAGGAGGGAGAGTGGGTATGTGTTTTGGGGCGATAGGGAGTGAGTATTTGTGTAATGGCTACTAGAGTTTAACTCGAGCATGTGCAAAGTGATCAAGATAGGCGAAGGGAGCAGGAGGCCAGATACAAGTTCCCAGCTGGGAGAGGAAATCCTCCAGGAGTCAGGAAGAGAGAAAGATCTGAGGTTGATATCACACCAGACCTGTCTCCTGAAGCCCTCATCAAAATGATAACATCAGCGGCGTATGCAAGGCTGGCGAACATAAGAACTGCTATCATGAACTTGTGGAAGGAATCATTCAGAACCTTGTATACCACATATGTCAGACCAATACTGGAGTATGAAGCTTCAGCCTGGAGTCTACATCTAGTCTAACACAAAACGAAGTTAGAAAAGGCGCGTCTGGGATCATACCGGACGTAGGTTAGAACCCTCATCACGGCCCCTTGTGGATTTGTTCAAGTTAGAAAAGGTTCAGAGGTCACCAGGGTAGTCCCCAAGCTGAGGGGTATGAGATACGAGGAAATAGTACTGGAACTAAACCTCAAGACACTGGAAAAAAGAAGAGTTAGGGGAGATATGATCAATACCTATAAAATTCTCAGAGGAATAGACAGGGTGGATAAGGATAAACTGTTTAACATGGGTGGTACGCGAACAAGGGGACACAGGTGGAAACTGAGTACCCAAATGAGCCGCGGGGACGTTAGAAAGAACTTTTTCAGTGTCAGAGTAGTTAACAAGTGGAATGCATTAGGCAGTGATGTGGTGGAGGCTGACTCCAAACACAGTCTCAAATGTAGATATGATAGAGCCCAGTAGGCTCAGCAACCTGTACATCAGTTGATTGACAGTTGAGAGGCGGGACCCAAGAGCCATAACCCAACCCCCGCAAGCACAACTAGGTTGAGAACCACTAGGTGAGTACAGGTAACGTGTACACAAGCGAACTACACATATTTACACGGGTGAGAAAGGCAGCTTTACTCTCCGGGAGAACAGTTGTGTAGGAACACTTCCAGGAACTGAAGCTTCCCAAGTCTGGAGCATGATCTACTGCAGCAGACAAACCTCGTGACAACAAATGAACAATAGCAAACAAGAAAAGTTCCATCTACCATACACTCTCATCAACAGGAAACAAAGAAAGTCCCATCTACCATACACTCTCATCAACAGAAAACAAAGAAAGTTCCATCTACCATACACTCTCATCAACAGAAAACAAAGAAAGTTCCATCTACCATACACTCTCATCAACAGAAAACAAAGAAAGTTCCATCTACCATACACTCTCATCAACAGGAAACAAGAAAAGTTCCATCTACCATACACTCTCATCAACTGGAAACAAGAAAAGTTCCATCTACCATACACTCTCATCAACAGGAAACAAGAAAAGTTCCATCTACCATACACTCTCATCAACAGGAAACAAGAAAAGTTCCATCTACCATACACTCTCATCAACAGGAAACAAGAAAAGTTCCATCTACCATACACTCTCATCAACTGGAAACAAGAAAAGTTCCATCTACCATACACTCTCATCAACTGGAAACAAACAAAGAAAGTTCCATCTAACATACACTTTTGTCGACAGGAAAACAAAATTTTAGATATCACATTAAGTCTGTTGGTAAAAAATGTGTTTTTTATTATGAATACATAATTAACAAGTAAATTACTTGCTATGCTATTTATCCTTAATTAGTATTATGAAAAAGAGTGTTTAGGTACTTAACTTCGCTCTATGCAATAATTACATCGAGAACGATTGGTTAAGTTACTTAACTAATTGAGGGGGTTTACTAATTAGTAACTTTAGACATCTCTTAGTGTACCATCAGCTGTTACGACCATAACTACCTCATCCACCTTAACAACCTCAACTACCATAACTACCCCTCAGAATGTCATCAATCTTATCAAAGACTTTCATTGAATAGACAAGAATTCCAACTATTTTCACAAGGGAAGGGAACTATGAAGAGAAAGCGAATTACGATTACGACTATACATCACTTGGAAGGGATCAGGATTGGGGTTTGGGATGGGACGGGGGGGGGGGGAAAGGAATGGTGCCCAACCACTTGAACCGTCGGGGATTGAACGCCGACCAGCATGAAGCGCGGCCGTCGCTATACCGTCCTATTTCCACCAGATCACCACTATTTACAACCAAAATTCATCGTAGTTAAAACGGATTTCAATTGGCTGGGAACTTGTCTTGGATTTGGCCCCTGACCCCGGGTTTAGCTCGTCGATTCTCCCAGCTCGCGAACGCCTTTGACAAACTCCTCGCAAATAGAATTAACTAACGAGGAATGGGTTACTTAAGAGGCCGGGGGGGAGGGGGGGGGGGCGGTGGGTCTCGAACGGGCTCTTTGATCCTCCTCGTTGGCGAGAAGTTTTCTTTGGGAGTATTCTGGCCATACTTTAAGGTATTGGAAGCTGTAGTAGCCAGTGGGGACATGTGCAGCTTTAGCAGTCAGTGGGTACATGTGCAGCTTTAGCAGCCAGTGGGGTACATGTGCAGCTGTAGCAGCCAGTGGGTACATGTGCAGCTGTAGCAGCCAGTGGGTACATGTGCAGCTGTAGCAGCCAGTGGGGTATATGTGTAGCTGTAGCAGCCAGGGGGGTACATGTGCAGCTTTAGCAGCCAGGTGGGATACATGTGCAGCTTTAGCAGCCAGTGGGGTAAATGTGCAGCTGTAGCAGCCAGTGGGGTATATGTGCAGCTGTAGCAGCCAGGGGGGTACATGTGCAGCTTTAGCAGCCAGGTGGGGTACATGTGCAGCTTTAGCAGCCAGTGGGGTAAATGTGCAGCTGTAGCAGCCAGTGGGGTAAATGTGCAGCTGTAGCAGCCAGTGGGGTACATGTGCAGCTGTAGCAGCCAGTGGGGTAAATGTGCAGCTGTAGCAGCCAGTGGGGTACAGGTGCAGCTGTAGCAGCCAGTGGGGTACATGTGCAGGTTTAGCAGCCAGTGGGGTGCATGTGCAGCTTTAGCAGCCAGTGGGTACATGAGCAGCTGTAGCAGCCAGTGGGTACATGTGCAGCTGTAGCAGCCAGTGGGGTAAATGTGCAGCTGTAGCAGCCAGTGGGGTACAGGTGCAGCTGTAGCAGCCAGTGGGGTACAT
The DNA here is from genome assembly GCF_040958095.1 of Procambarus clarkii. NCBI lineage: Eukaryota > Metazoa > Arthropoda > Malacostraca > Decapoda > Cambaridae > Procambarus > Procambarus clarkii. The sequence continues at coordinate 22,658,599 of NC_091198.1, forward strand.
GTGCAGCTGTAGCAGTCAGTGGGGTACATGTGCAGCTTTAGCAGCCAGTGGGGTGCATGTGCAGCTTTAGCAGCCAGTGGGGTGCATGTGCAGCTTTAGCAGCCAGTGGGGTACATGTGCAGCTTTAGCAGCCAGTGGGGTACAGGTGCAGCTGTAGCAGCCAGTGGGGTACATGTGCAGCTTTAGCAGCCAGTGGGAACATGTGCAGCTGTAGCAGTCAGTGGGGTAAATGTGTAGCTGTAGCAGCCAGTGGGGTAAATGTGCAGCTGTAGCAGCCAGTGGGGTACAGGTGCAGCTGTAGCAGCCAGTGGGGTAAATGTGCAGCTTTAGCAGCCAGTGGGAACATGTGCAGCTGTAGCAGTCAGTGGGGTACATGTGCAGCTTTAGCAGCCAGTGGGGTGCATGTGCAGCTTTAGCAGCCAGTGGGGTGCATGTGCAGCTTTAGCAGCCAGTGGGAACATGTGCAGCTGTAGCAGTCAGTGGGGTACATGTGCAGCTTTAGCAGCCAGTGGGGTGCATGTGCAGCTGTAGCAGCCAGTGGGGTACATGTGCAGCTTTAGCAGCCAGTGGGAACATGTGCAGCTGTAGCAGTCAGTGGGGTACATGTGCAGCTTTAGCAGCCAGTGGGGTGCATGTGCAGCTTTAGCAGCCAGTGGGGTACATGTGCAGCTTTAGCAGCCAGTGGGGTGCATGTGCAGCTTTAGCAGCCAGTGGGGTACATGTGCAGCTTTAGCAGCCAGTGGGGTACAGGTGCAGCTGTAGCAGCCAGTGGGGTGCATGTGCAGCTTTAGCAGCCAGTGGGAACATGTGCAGCTGTAGCAGTCAGTGGGGTACATGTGCAGCTGTAGCAGTCAGTGGGGTACATGTGCAGCTTTAGCAGCCAGTGGGGTGCATGTGCAGCTTTAGCAGCCAGTGGGGTGCATGTGCAGCTTTAGCAGCCAGTGGGGTACATGTGCAGCTTTAGCAGCCAGTGGGGTACAGGTGCAGCTGTAGCAGCCAGTGGGGTACATGTGCAGCTTTAGCAGCCAGTGGGGTACATGTGCAGCTGTAGCAGTCAGTGGGGTACATGTGCAGCTTTAGCAGCCAGTGGGGTACATGTGCAGCTTTAGCAGCCAGTGGGGTACATGTGCAGCTGTAGCAGTCAGTGGGGTACATGTGCAGCTTTAGCAGCCAGTGGGGTGCATGTGCAGCTTTAGCAGCCAGTGGGAACATGTGCAGCTTTAGCAGCCAGTGGGTACATGTGCAGCTTTAGCAGCCAGTGGGGTGCATGTGCAGCTTTAGCAGCCAGTGGGAACATGTGCAGCTTTAGCAGCCAGTGGGTACATGTGCAGCTGTAGCAGCCAGTGAGGTACAGATACAGTATTGAGGAAAATAGGGGCATATAGGGACGTATGCACCAATAAGTATACAGAACAGAATTACATTAAGAATTACAGAATTACTGTATACGTTCTGGTGTACATAAAGTATGTATACTAGAGATATACTCCGCTTCTCCAAAGTATAATTGGTGGTTGACCAGTATACACACACTTGTGGTGGTCTTAATAACCCTTCAGAGGTTGATGGGGCATTAAGTTCTACGAACTAATTTGTGTAGAACTAGTTATGCCTTATACATAGACTTGGCCAGGGTCAGGACTGGCCAGGTCCAAGATTCATCAAATACTTATGTGTCTACCTACGAAACCTCTACATCTTTCCTCAAGTATAGCGGCTGTGTTTACATTTATTAAACATTGTGTGATCTCCGAGTCCCTACGAGGTTGTATATAACAATAATAATTTTGGGGTTGTGAGGTTGTTGAGCTCGTAAACTGCTTAATAGATATCAACAAAGCCGTCATGATGGAGGAGAGATGTACAGGTTCCGTAATCCTGGCCCTGATATCCAACATGCACACTGAAATCATAACAGAGTCATAGTGTTATGATAAAATATTTTGGAGCAATGCTATGGATCAAATGTTCGGCTGAGGTGATCAAAAGTTTTTTGATCACACACGTCACACACACACACACACACACACACACACACACACACACACACACACACACACACACACACACACACACACACACACACACACAATGTCTCAAGACACAGTATTTCTCAGGTTACACACCTACACACCTTCCAAGAAACATATTATCCCACACCTCCTACCAGGATTCTTCCCCACTCCTACTAGGCTTCTATCCTACATCCTGTGGTATCCTAAGCTACATATCCACCCAGATCCATAATTAAACCTACACACACACTACCCCTATTATCCAAAGGTGTTTCAGCTAACACGCAATTCCTAACTTCACATTTGCCAAACCAAATCAATTTCAAGTCACGCAACAATCCCTTAACTTAAATCATTAACTTTAATCATTCCAAACAGAGTTCGATCCCAAATTAGCATCCCAAATCTAGAAGACAATATGAAAACTCTATCCTACCCACATTGTTTACAATGCATTTTTTTTGCATGCAATCAATCCAAAATGCAAAAACTATGTTGTTTTAAACCCCGTTTTGTGTCAGGCTAATTATGACTAATCATCGCAAGCTTAGGTCTGTTCCAATCAGCTCACTGTGGCTATCAGTGAGCTTTCTCGTGGCGTCCTCTAATCCATTGCTCGCCAGCAGCTTACCGGAGGTGTTCAAGCTGTTGACTAACCCCCAATCAGCTTAGTGTCACCGGCCAGGCACCATCACCCCTGCAACATACTGGTTCGAGGCTGTGTGTACTGCTTGTATATCAGTCAGCTGTCGGAGGCTTGCAGCTCCCCCCTGCAGCGGTACAGCAGCTCCACTTGTGAGGCTCTTACATTAATTCTGTGGCTTATCGAGGCGTGTGTGTGTGTGTGTGTGTGGCTGTCCCTGTCCCTCCCCCTATAGCTCTACCCTCCCCCCCTCTCTGTCTGTCTGTCTCTCTCTCTGTCTCTCTCTCTCTCTCTCTCTCTCTTTTTTTTTCTCTCTCTCTCTCTCTCTCTCTTTCTCTCTCTCTCTCTCTCTCTCTCTCTCTCTCTCTCTCTCTCTCTCTCTCTCTCTCTCTCTCTCTCTCTCTCTCTCTCTCTCTATCTCTATCTCTCTCTCTCTCTCTCTCTCTCTCTCTCTCTCTCTTCCTTCTCCCTCCCTAGCTGGCCTCTCACTTCCCTCACTTCTACGTCCCAATAATCACTAATCTGTCCGCTTCCTCTTCCTTCCTTTCTCTATATGCCTCTCCCTTTCATCCCATACCCACTCCCTTCGTTTCCTCTTCTCCGCTCTCCTTTCCCTCTCCCTCTCCCCCATCAGTCGTCTCCTCCCCCCCCCTCGCTGAGTACGTTATCCTCAGCCCTAAACGAGCGTGATAAATGATTCACAAGGCAGGTGATTGGTTCTCAGCTCCAGCTGGCGGACTGTTGCAGTCTGATCTGTAACAGCCTGCAGCCTAACTAGGGTCGCACAGTCTATTAAGCAACACAAAGAAATATCACAATGGCGAGATATATATATATCGATCAGAAAATCATCTGGAGCATTGTAGGGGATTCGAACCAGTGTCCTCGTGACACCCAGACAGCTAAAGGGTTGGGGAGCCACTAGAACGCAGGTTCAGATCTTTATACATTCCTCTATATGATTTTATATTAACTAAATATATTTACGAGATGAAGCAACTGTTTAGAATGCCGGCTCAGTTTTTTCGTTCCATTAATCAAACAATAACCAGATATTCCAATCTCCTCTAAACACCAATCATGAACCCATGCTCTAAATGTGCCACCTAATCCCTAATCCCCCCACCTACGCCGGAGTTCCCATACAAACCCCCTAATCCTGACCAATCTCGGTGACACAGATCAGGGCAGCAGTTACTATACAGTTGAGCGGATCTTCTCTGGGGTTCCAGTCATCCATCTTAGAGGAGCGATGTCGCACTGCATTCACACCGACCCCTCGTTAAACACAGCTGACCCCCCCTCGTTAAATACAACTGACCCCCACGTTAAATACAGCTGACCCCTCACTATACAGCTGACCCCTTGCTACATACAGCTGACCCCTCGCTACATACAGCTGACCCCTCACTACACACAGCTGACCCCCTCACTATACAGCTGACCCCTCGCTACACACAGCTGACCCCTCGCTACACAGCTGACCCCTCACTACACACAGCTGACCCCTCACTACACACAGCTGACCCCCTCACTATACAGCTGACCCCTCGCTACACACAGCTGACCCCTCGCTACACAGCTGACCCCTCACTACACACAGCTGACCCCTCACTACACACAGCTGACCCCCTCACTATACAGCTGACCCCTCGCTACACACAGCTGACCACTCGCTACATACAGCTGACCACTCGCTACATACAGCTGACCACTCGCTACATACAGCTGACCCCTCGCTACACAGCTGACCGCTTTCCTGCGTTGGACAGAGTTGAATGAACTCGCGCTGCCTGTCGGTCTGCCTGTCTGTTTGTTTATCTGTCTAATTGGCTGGCTGTCTGGTTGAGTGGCTGATTGCCTAACTGTCTGACAGCCTACCTGTTAGCCTGGAAGGCAGTAGGTTTGATTATCTATCTGAATGAATGTCTGTCTGTCTGTCTATCTAACTGTGTGCCTGCCTGTACGTCAGGTTGCTTGATTGCCTATCAGGCTGTCTGTTTGCCTGCCTGTCACTTAACTTTAGATGAGTTGTTTTTACCATCAAGGCAAGCTCCATTTTTTGTTGTATGTTGACCTTGTCTCTTTCACTTGCTTAAAATAACCCTCTTTCTTCTCCCTTGCTCTCTCTCTCTCTCTCTCTCTCTCTCTCTCTCTCTCTCTCTCTCTCTCTCTCTCTCTCTCTCTCTCTCTCTCTCTCTCTCTTTCTCTCTCCACCGGTGTACATATGTGGGCCATGTATTTGCTATTGACTTAGGAGTCAGGGTGGGGGGGGGGGCTTGTATACATGGAGGGGCAGAAGAGTTTTGTTTGGTGGTGACCTGGTGTTGATGGAAATTTTTTGGCCCAGGTTACATGAATAGTATGATAGAATTTTTGGGAAATGTTGTGGCTATCAGTGCATAGTGTTTTACAATATTCTAAGAAAAAATAATCGAACCCTAAGGTTATAGGAAGATTCGCCGTGGGGTTCCCTTTGGCACCATTACACACAGAGATTACACTAACGTGATGCATCAAATGAACAAAATTAAGGCAGTGTCTGGGATGCTCCCGGACGCAGATACAAATCCTCGTCACGGCCCTTGTGGATTTGTTCCTTTGGCACCATGTCAAGTGGTACTCTTGTCAATTGTGCCAACGAGAGTCACTTCTTATCCACAAGTGAACCCCCCGATTGACCCATGTTGGGAACGTACCCAGCAGCATTTACTGTTAAAACTTGGGTGACGCTAGCTCCGAGCATCTGGAATCCGGCCGAAGACACACACAGACAGACATTGTAATTTATAGATACATATTAAATAAGATTTGCTGATACACCAGAACTAAAAACATTAATGGGAAGGTGAAGAGATTACGTGTTTGAAGTATTCATCTTGTTGTAATTACAATACATAATAGCTTACAGTTTATTCGTAAGTAGCAGAATGAACCACATTGATAGATAAATCCAGATAAATACAGATATGATAGATACATCAAAACTAGATATGATGAACCAATTGGTAGAGAAACTAAATGACAGAAAACCTTGATACAAATAGAAAATATATTTAATTTATTTCTTGCTATGAAAGGTGAGTTATTACATCTTTAAAATATGAACGAAAAGTTAACAGATTTATCAGACCGAAATTTTCATATGATTCTCTAAGTTATACGATAAAGTTGAATTAATAATGAAATTAAACAATGAAGTAAATGTTTATTGTCCATGAAGATGTCAATGAAGTCAATTAGGCCAAAGTATTAAAACTAAATCAAGTGGATGGAAATTGATAAGAAAATTAAAACACTTTCAATCTTAGAGAGAACACACCAAGAAAGTTATAACTAATGGAGAAAAAAACAAGGCCAGTTTGGATGACAAAAGTTGGCCAAGCTAATTGGGTGAAAGTGAAATGCTCGTGAAAGTATCACAACTTTCAGAAAACATCTAATTTATGCAGATTTATCAAGAATACAACAAATATATGTTAAAACAATATGGATAAAACTAATGCATGATCCTACATATCTTTAATATATAAAAAACAACTTTTTTGCAAATGTGTATAAGTTTGTCCGATATATATATATATATATATATATATATATATATATATATATATATATATATATATATATATATATATATATATATATATATATACATATATATATATATACATATATATATATATACATATATATATATATATATATATATACATAT
>NC_091198.1:22667474-22702474 GCF_040958095.1 Procambarus clarkii
TTAATTTTACTTGGACGAAGTGTTATGGAAACCAAAGGTGTACCATCATCAACACGCTGTCAACAAATACAAGTTAAGTGTTCTGCCGAAACCCATTTATCTATCATTTATGGCCATTAATGTCATTAGATAGGGTTGGCCGGTTAGAGCACGAGATCGCCTCATACTAAAGGTAATTAAGCCCATGTCTATATGGTTCCTTGTACAGTGTTTTCTCTGATATAGCTGTCATATATTAGGAATCTGGCTTCATAGCTAGCGCCCTTTTGACAGGTCAAGACGAGGAAGCATGCTTTGTGTACCAGTTACTGGGTGATGGAAGCTACCTCAAAGAGGATAATTTGGTGTCTACATCCTGGTTATACCTGGTGGACTAAGGCCTGCTGTACAATAAGATAAGGAACCTCTTCAATGTTTAATAATGTGTAGTTAATACTGTAGTTTGATTGGCTGCATATATATAAATTTAATATAAACCCCCCTAATGTGTAGAGGATCGATTTGTGAGATTATGAGATTATTGCAGAAATACAGTCCACTTAACATCATACAAATTGCTATCGAAGTATTTAAATTAACGTAAATATAAATTCTATATAAATTCATATAAATTAAATAAATATAAATCTCACAGGTCGGTTCCCACACCTCGTATGGACCAATAGAAGCTGCCTCGTATGGACCAATAGAAGCTGCCTCGTATGGACCAATAGAAGCTGCCTCGTATGGTCCAATAGAAGCTGCCTCGTATGGACCAATAGAAGCTGCCACGTATGGACCAATAGAAGCTGCCTCGTATGGACCAATAGAAGCTGCCACGTATGGACCAATAGAAGCTGCCACGTATGGACCAATAGAAGCTACCTCGTATGGTCCAATAGAAGCTGCCTCGCATGGGCCAATAGTCAGCTTCAGATACAGTGAAAAGCTGTCATATACAGTGAAAAACTGTTAGATACAGTGAAAAGCTGTTAGATACAGTGAAAAGCTGTCAGATACAGTGAAAAGCTGCCAGATACAGTGAAAAGCTGTCAGATACAGTGAAAAGCTGTCAGATACAGTGAAAGCTGTCAGATACAGTGAAAAGCTGTATATACAGCTTCTGTGGGCTGTATACACAGCGCCACCCACATGCTTCGAGACGCATGTGGGTGGCAGCCGCCCACCCCCGCCCAGTCCGGTGGTACAACCAACATGATCTTCTCAATAACATCACGGACAAAATATGACAGATATACTTTTTTAATATTTTTGGGGACATCAGTGCGTAATGTTTTATTATAGAATTAGAAGAAACAACTGTTTTCAACTTGTTAGAACGTGTTAAGTGTCCTGCTGATTCAATATTCAGTAGGAATTTTATAGGATTCCGTAACGCATAGAGCCAATTGATTGGTGGCGATCCCGACCCGACCATGTTGGGTATGTAACCCACAGCAATACCATTAGCGAACAGATATATTTATACAGCGTAGGAACTATTCCATGAGTTGGGATGCGAAGCCACGGGGCTCTTAACTGCTCATACACTGAATGTGTTGTAAACTGCGAATAGCTTTGTGAGGTGTCTGGATAACTGGCCTCATTACAACATTTTACCTACACTAAAAGTTATAATTGTAGTGAAAGTGGTGCTGAACGCGCCGGTGGATATTTTTACAAAAGTAATAGCGGCAAGATTAATTTTTTTTCTTTTACCTGTGTAGTTTTCTGGGAGCCAGCGAGCGGTGTGTTGGGGGGGGGGGAGGGGTGAGGGAGAGAGGAGGGAGGGAGGGATGGAGAAAGAGAGAGGGAGAGAAGAATGGGGGTAGGTAAAAGGAAGCTGCCTCGTATTCTTATTCCCAAAAAATCTCCAGCAATTAGCTTTTTTTATGTATATTTGATTATATCATACTCACTTTATCTGTCTCTCAAATACTCTCTTTCCTCTCTCTCTCTCTCTCTCTCTCTCTCTCTCTCTCTCTCTCTCTCTCTCTCTCTCTCTCTCTCTCTCACTCTCTCTCTCTCTCTCTCTCTCTCTCTCTCTCTCTCTCTCTCTCTCTCTCTCTCTCTCTCTCTCTCTCTCTCTCTCTCTTTCCTCTCTCTCTCTCTCTCTCTCTCTCTCTCTCTCTCTCTCTCACCCTTGCCTAACCCCTCATCAACTTGCTTATCTCCATTTGCTATCCCATCTATTTAACCCTTGCTGTGTTTGGTCTCCAGGTGTGGCTGTGTTTGGTCTCCCGGTGTGGCTGTGTTTGGTCTCCAGGTGTGGCTGTGTTTGGTCTCCAGGTGTGGCTGTGTTTGGTCTCCAGGTGTGGTTGTGTTTGGTCTCCAGGCGTGGCTGTGTTTGGTCTCCAGGCGTGGCTGTGTTTGGTCTCCACTCGTCGCTGTGTTTGGTCTCCACTCGTGGCTGTGTTTGGTCTCCCGGTGTGGCTGTGTTTGGTCTCCAGGCGTGGCTGTGTTTGGTCTCCCGGCGTGGTTGTGTTTGGTCTCCAGGTGTGGCTGTGTTTGGTCTCCAGGCGTGGCTGTGTTTGGTCTCCAGGTGTGGCTGTGTTTGGTCTCCAGGCGTGGCTGTGTTTGGTCTCCCGGCGTGGTTGTGTTTGGTCTCCAGGCATGGCTGTGTTTGGTCTCCATGCGTGGCTGTGTTTGGTCTCCACTCGTCGCTGTGTTTGGTCTCCCGGTGTGGCTGTGTTTGGTCTCCAGGTGTGGCTGTGTTTGGTCTCCATGCGTGGCTGTGTTTGGTCTCCCGGTGTGGCTTCGTTTGGTCTCCAGGCGTGGCTGTGTTTGGTCTCCAGGCGTGGCTGTGTTTGGTCTCCAGGTGTGGCTGTGTTTGGTCTCCCGGCGTGGCTGTGTTTGGTCTCCCGGCGTGGCTGTGTTTGGTCTCCCGGCGTGGCTGTGTTTGGTCTCCCGGCGTGGCTGTGTTTGGTCTCCCGGTGTGGCTTCGTTTGGTCTCCCGGTGTGGCTGTGTTTGGTGTCCCGGCGTGGCTGTGTTTGGTCTCCATGTACCGCCGCCTGAACGTTCCTAGATCTAAGCTTAGTGTGTGTGTTTGTGCTCACCTACGTGTACTCGCCTAGATGTGTGCTCATATTCGAGCGACGGTGTCACTTCATGCAAGTCGGCGTTCAATCCCCGACCGTCCAAGAGGTTGGGCACCATTCCTTCCTCCCCGTGCCATATCCCTATCCTGATCCCTTCCAAGTGCTATATAGTTGTAATGGCTTGGCGCTTTCTCCTGATAGTTCTATTTCTTTCGCCTAGATGTGCTAGTAGGGTCGGGATAGGCTCCTGGCCCCGCCTTCTGAACGTTCGTAGATTAATGCAATGATTGATTTCTAACGCTTTTATCACATTCACATTTAAAACTTTTAATGCAATTAGCTTCAACAACTTCTAGGTCAAAACTTTTCCAGTTATTGACAGCTCTGACACTGTAAAAGTTCATCCTGATGTGCCTAGCTATGACTCATTTGCGTCACCAGTTTCCATCTATGACCCTCGTTCTGCTGTGCCTAGCTTTGAACAACGCTGCTTTGTCTATTTTGTTAATTTCCCTCAGAATCTTATATGTTGTTATCATGTCCCCCCTATCTCTCCTTTCCTCCTGTGTGGTAAGGTCCAGTTCTCTCAGTGTTTCCTCATAGCACAATCCCCTCACTTCCTGAACGAGTCTAGTTGCGGATTTTTGGACCTCTCAAGTTTCTCGTTATTCTTTTCCAGGTAAGGGGTTCCATGCTGGGGCTGCATATTCAAGAGTGGGTCTCACCTTCGCTGTATATAGGGCACGGATAGCTCCTTTGTCCTCGTTTCTGAAAGATAAACAGATGTTGGCCGGTATGCCATATGCAGCTGTTGTTGTTACGCTAATGTGGGCTCCTGGCCTCAGTCTGGGGTTGTGTCCACTCCCGGGTCTCTCTTCTTTTCTGACTGAAAAATTTGTCTTCCCTTCATCCTGTACTGCTGTACTGGCCTTCACACTCCTGCTCCAATCCTCATAACGTTGCATTTGGCTGGGTTAAATTCTTGCAGCCATTTTTCAGACCACTTGTGGTGTGTGTCAAAACCCTCTTGCAATGCATCACAATCTAAAACTGAGCTGACAATTTTCATTAGTTTTACATCAACATGAAACATCTCTATCCATCATTTGAGTGTTCTAATCAACGACTGAACCCCTAAAGAAAAGAGCTCCCCCCTCCCCACCCTTGAAACTCCTTTATTCCACCTTAACGGTTCAAGTAAGCAAGAGCTTGCTCTTTACTGCCCCGTGAAGAGAGTAGACAACCTCACTAGCCTTTAATACAACACAGACGACGACCATTACTCCACCTCGCCTTGAGGGAACTCAACCATTTCCGCTGTTCTACGCCAGTCAAGGGACAGGCATCTTGAACTTCCTGATGAACTGTCTCAAACTTTTTTAGAAGGAGAGACAAGAACTACATTGTCCCCCAAAGCTATTTAAGACAATAGACTGTGTGGCGTAAACACGCGCACAAGGTAAATAGAAACAAGACACAACTCTTCTTCTTACGTGAGCAGTGTTGGTGGAGGGTTGGTGTTGGTGGAGGGTTGGTGTTGGTGGAGGGTTGGTGTTGGTGGAGGGTTGGTGTTGGTGGAGGGTTGGTGTTGGTGGAGGGTTGGTGTTGGTGGAGGGTTGGTGTTGGTGGAGGGTTGGTGTTGGTGGAGGGTTGGTGTTGGTGGAGGGTTGGTGTTGGTGGAGGGTTGGTGTTGGTGGAGGGTTGATGTTGGTGGAGGGTTGGTGTTGGTGGAGGGTTGGTGTTGGTGGAGGGTTGGTGTTGGTGGGGGGTTGGTGTTGGTGGAGGGTTGGTGTTGGTGGAGGGTTGGTGTTGGTGGAGGGTTGGTGTTGGTGGAGGGTTGGTGGTGGTGGAGGGTTGGTGTTGGTGGAGGGTTGGTGCTGGTGGAGGGTTGGTGTTGGTGGAGGCTTGGTGTTGGTGGAGGGTTTGTGTTGGTGGAGGGTTGGTGTTGGTGGAGGGTTGGTGTTGGTGGTGGGTTGGTGTTGGTGGTGGGTTGGTGTTGGTGGAGGGTTGGTGTTGGTGGAGGGTTGGTGTTGGTGGAGGGTTGGTGTTGGTGGTGGGTTGGTGTTGGTGGAGGGTTGGTGTTGGTGGAGGGTTGGTGTTGGTGGAGGGTTGGTGTTGGTGGAGGGTTGGTGTTGGTGGTGAGTTGGTGTTGGTGGTGGGTTGGTGTTGGTGGAGGGTTGGTGTTGGTGGTGGGTTGGTGTTGGTGGAGGGTTGGTGTTGGTGGAGGGTTGGTGTTGGTGGAGGGTTGGTGTTGGTGGTGGGTTGGTGTTGGTGGAGGGTTGGTGTTGGTGGAGGGTTGGTGTTGGTGGTGGGTTGGTGTTGGTGGAGGGTTGGTGTTGGTGGAGGGTTGGTGTTGGTGGAGGGTTGGTGTTGGTGGAGGGTTGGTGTTGGTGGTGGGTTGGTGGTGGGTTGGTGTTGGTGGAGGGTTGGTGTTGGTGGAGGGTTGGTGTTGGTGGAGGGTTGGTGTTGGTGGAGGGTTGGTGTTGGTGGAGGGTTGGTGTTGGTGGAGGGTTGGTGTTGGTGGAGGGTTGGTGTTGGTGGAGGGTTGGTGTTGGTGGTGGGTTGGTGTTGGTGGTGGGTTGGTGTTGGTGGAGGGTTGGTGTTGGTGGTGGGTTGGTGTTGGTGGAGGGTTGGTGTTGGTGGAGGGTTGGTGTTGGTGGTGGGTTGGTGTTGGTGGAGGGTTGGTGTTGGTGGAGGGTTGGTGTTGGTGGAGGGTTGGTGTTGGTGGAGGGTTGGTGTTGGTGGTGGGTTGGTGTTGGTGGAGGGTAGGTGTTGGTGGAGGGTTGGTGTTGGTGGTGGGTTGGTGTTGGTGGAGGGTTGGTGTTGGTGGTGGGTTGGTGTTGGTGGAGGGTTGGTGTTGGTGGAGGGTTGGTGTTGGTGGAGGGTTGGTGTTGGTGGAGGGTTGGTGTTGGTGGTGGGTTGGTGTTGGTGGAGGGTTGGTGTTGGTGGTGGGTTGGTGTTGGTGGAGGGTTGGTGTTGGTGGAGGGTTGGTGTTGGTGGAGGGTTGGTGTTGGTGGTGGGTTGGTGTTGGTGGAGGGTTGGTGTTGGTGGAGGGTTGGTGTTGGTGGAGGGTTGGTGTTGGTGGAGGGTTGGTGTTGGTGGTGGGTTGGTGTTGGTGGAGGGTTGGTGTTGGTGGAGGGTTGGTGTTGGTGGTGGGTTGGTGTTGGTGGTGGGTTGGTGTCGGTGGTGGGTTGGTGTTGGTGGAGGGTTGGTGTTGGTGGTGGGTTGGTGTTGGTGGAGGGTTGGTGTTGGTGGTGGGTTGGTGTTGGTGTTGGTGGAGGGTTGGTGTTGGTGGAGGGTTGGTGTTGGTGGTGGGTTGGTGTTGGTGGAGGGTTGGTGTTGGTGGAGGGTTGGTGTTGGTGGAGGGTTGGTGTTGGTGGTGGGTTGGTGTTGGTGGAGGGTTGGTGTTGGTGGTGGGTTGGTGTTGGTGGAGGGTTGGTGTTGGTGTATGGTTGGTGTTGGTGGAGGGTTGGTGTTGGTGGAGGGTTGGTGTTGGTGGAGGGTTGGTGTTGGTGGAGGGTTGGTGTTGGTGGAGGGTTGGTGTTGGTGGAGGGTTGGTGTTGGTGGAGGGTTGGTGTTGGTGGAGGGTTGGTGTTGGTGGAGGGTTGGTGTTGGTGGTGGGTTGGTGTTGGTGTTGGTGGAGGGTTGGTGTTGGTGGAGGGTTGGTGTTGGTGGTGGGTTGGTGTTGGTGGAGGGTTGGTGTTGGTGGTGGGTTGGTGTTGGTGGAGGGTTGGTGTTGGTGTAGGGTTGGTGTTGGTGGAGGGTTGGTGTTGGTGGAGGGTTGGTGTTGGTGGAGGGTTGGTGTTGGTGGAGGGTTGGTGTTGGTGGAGGGTTGGTGTTGGTGGAGGGTTGGTGTTGGTGAAGGGTTGGTGTTGGTGAAGGGTTGGTGTTGGTGGAGGGTTGGTGTTGGTGAAGGGTTGGTGCTGGTGGAGGGTTGGTGTTGGTGGAGGGCAGCAGTGAGGGACAGAGACCAGAGGATAACAGTGACCACTGACGGCCTGCTGTCCCCATCACAGCAGCTGGTGATGGCCAGACGCCCGCCGCTTTACGAGGACACACTCGCTTATATTGTATCCTTCATACAAGTGGACCGCCTCCAGAGAAATGGCCTAGTTGACGGAGGCTTCTGACCGCTTGTTGGTAAAAGGACTGTACGCCTTATGTGTTTGTTTATGTGTTTGTTTATGTGTGTTTGTGTAAGATTGTGTGTTAGTTTATGTGTGTGTGAGGGCTTATGTTTGTTTATGTGCGTATGTGTATACACACACCTATTTGTATTCACCTATTTGTGTCTGCAGGATCGAGCATTGACTCTTGGATCCCGCCTTTCCAGCCATCGGTTGTTTACAGCAATGACTTCTGTCCCATATCCCTATCATATTTAGTTTGAAAATTATGAATAGTATTTGCTACCACAACCTGTTCCTGAAGTGCATTCCATTTTTCCACTACTCTCACGCTAAAAGAAAACTTCCTAACATCTCTGTGACTCATCTGAGTTTCAAGCTTCCATCCATGTCCCCTCGTTCTGTTACTATTCTGTGTGAACATTTCATCTATTTCCACTTTGTCACCTCCCTTGACTATTTTAGACGTTCCTATCATATCCCCCCCTCTCCCTTCTTTTTTCTAGTGTCGTAAGGCACAGTTCCCTCAGGCGCTCCTCATACCCCATCCCTCGTAGCTCTGGGACGAGTCTCGTTGCAAACCTCTGAACCTTTTCCAGTTTCATTATATGCTTCTTCAGATGGGGAATCCATGATGAGGCGGCATACTCTAAGACTGGCCTTACGTAGGCAGTGTAAAGCGCCCTAAATGCCTCCTCACTTAGGTTTCTGAATGATGTTCTAACTTTTGCCAGTGTAGAGTACGCTGCTGTCGTTATCCTATTTATAGGTGCCTCAGGAGTTAGATTCGGTGTTACGTCCACTCCCAGGTCTCTTTCTCGGTTCATCACAGGTCGGCTGTTCCCCTTCATTGTGTACTGTCTCTTTGCTCTCCTATCACCTGACTCCATTCCCATAACTTTACATTTGCTCGTGTTGAACTCCAGTAGCCATTTCTCTGACCATCTCTGCAACCTGTTCAAGTCCTCTTTTAGGATCCTACAATCTTCATCTGTCACAACTCTTCTCATCAACTTTGCGTCATCCGCGAACATTGACATGTAGGACTCTACTCCTGTAAACTTGTCGTAAACATATATTAGAAATAGAATTGGTCCCAGCACCGATCCTTGTGGTACTCGACTTGTTACTGTTCCCCAGTCCGACTTCTCGCCCCTTACCATTACTCTCTGGCTCCTTCCTGTGTGTAGGAGATTGTCAGTTTGGTTATTCACCTAGTTGTGCTTGCGGGGGTTGAACTCTGGCTCTTTGGTCCCGCCTCTCAACTGTTACTTTTTTTTTTCACACACACACACACACGCACACACACACACACACACACACACACACACACACACACACACACACACACACACACACACACACACACACACACACACACACACCATTGTGTCCTAGTCTTTGACTACATGATGGAATTCAAACTTATGACCATGGGACAAGAGATCTGGGAAAGGAGAGTTGACTACAGGAAAGGGGACTATAAGAGGATAAGGGACTATCTGGGTGAAGTGCAGTGGGAGGAAGAAATTAGAGGAAAAACAGTCCAAGATATGATGGACCTAGTCATACAGAAATGCCAGGAGGCCGAAGAGAGATTTATACCAACGGTAAAGGGAAAAAATAAGAAGGAATATAATAACCCATGGTTTAATAGACAGTGTCAGGAAGCAAAAATGGCCAGCAGGCGGGAATGGAGGAAGTACAGAAGACAAAGGACAGAGGACAACAGGATCAGATGCAACGGAGCTAGGAACGATTACATTAACATAAGACGAACATCGGAAAGGGACTATGAGAACGATATTGCAATCAAAGCGAAAAAACAACCTAAGTTACTACACAGTCATATAAGAAGAAAAATGTCGGTGAACGACCAAGTGACAAGACTAAGGAAGACAGAGGGGGCATATACTGAAAATGACAAGGAAATCTGCGAGGCACTGAATGTCAGTTTCCATGGAGTGTTCACTACCGAGCCTGAGCAGCTCCCATTGTTGGAAGGGGTTACCCTAGATGAAAGACTATCAGATATAGAGGTGACAGCAGAGGAGGTAATGAAACAGTTGACAACTCTAGATGCAACTAAAGCAGTTGGACCAGACAAAGTATCACCGTGGATACTAAAAGAAGCAGCGCAGGCATTCAGCGTGCCTCTGGCAATGATCTTTAATGAGTCACTTATGTCAGGAGAATTGCCCAGTTGCTGGAAGAAGGCAAATGTCGTGCCGATCTTCAAGAAAGGTGATAGGGAGGAGGCACTTAACTATAGACCTGTATCACTGACAAGCATCACCTGTAAAATACTGGAAAGAATAATTAGGCTACGACTGGTTGCACACCTGGAGAACATTAGGTTTGTGAACAAACATCAACATGGGTTCTGGACAGGGAAATCGTGCCTAACAAACCTTCTGGAATTCTATGATAATATAACGAGGATAAGACAGGACAGAGATGGTTGGGCAGACTGCATATTTCTGGACTGCCAAAAAGCCTTTGATACAGTACCGCACATGAGACTGCTGTTCAAACTCGAGAGGCAGGCAGGGGTGGGGGAAAGGTCCTAGCATGGATAAGGAACTACCTAACAGGAAGGAGCCAAAGAGTTACGGTAAGGGGCAAGAAGTCGGACTGGCGAACAGTAAAAAGTGGAGTACCACAAGGATCGGTGCTGGGACCAATTCTATTTCTTGTATATGTTAACGACATGTTTACAGGAGTAGAGTCCTACATGTCGATGTTTGCGAATGACGCAAAGTTGATGAGAAGAGTTGTGACAGATGAGGATTGCAGGATCCTCCAAGAGGACCTGAACAGGTTGCAGAGATGGTAAGAGAAATGGCTACTGGAATTCAACACGAGCAAATGTAAAGTTATGGAAATGGGACTAGGAGATAGGAGACCAAAGGGACAGTACACAATGAAGAGGAACAGCTTACCTGTGACGACAAAAGAGACCTGGGTGTGGACGTAACACCTAATCTATCTCCTGAGGCACATATAAATAGGATAACGACAGCAGCGTACTCTACACTGGCAAAAGTTAGAACATCATTCAAAACCTAAGTAAGGAGGCATTTAGGGCGCTTTACACTGCCTACGTGAGGCCAGTCTTAGAGTATGCCGCCTCATCATGGAGTCCCCATCTGAAGAAGCATATAATGAAACTGGAAAAGGTTCAGAGGTTTGCAACGAGACTCGTGCCAGAGCTACGAGCGATGGGGTATGAGGAGCGCCTGAGGGAACTGTTCCTTAAGACACTAGAAAGAAGAAGGGAGAGGCGGGACATGATAGGAACGTATAAAATACTCAGAGGGATTGACAGAGTGGACATAGACGAAATGTTCACACGGAATAGTAACAGAACGAGGGGACATGGATGGAAGCTTGAAACTCAGATGAGTCACAGAGATGTTAGGAAGTTTTCTTTTAGCGTGAGAGTAGTGGGAAAATGGAATGCACTTCAGGAACAGGTTGTGGAAGCAAATACTATTCATAATTTTAAAACTAGGTATGATAGGGAAATGGGACAGGAGTCATTGCTGTAAACAACCGATGCTTGAAAGGCGGGATCCAAGAGTCAAAACTCGATCCTCTAGACACAACTAGGTGAGTACAACTAGGTGAGTACACACACACACACACACACACACACACACACACACACACACACACACACACACACACACAGGAAGCAGCCCATAACACTTGTTTAACTCCCAGGTACCTATTTACTAATAAGTAACAGGTGCATCAGGGTGAAAGAAACTCTGCCCATTTGTTTCTGCCATCACCGGGGATCGAATCCGGACCCGAGGATTACGAGTCCAAAGCGCAGTCCAATCAGCTATCAGGCCCCCTCCTTTATGTGTGTGTGTGTGTGTACTCACCTAGTTGTACTCACCTAATTGTGTTTGCGGGGGTTGAGCTCTGGCTCTTTGGTCCCGCCTCTCAACCGTCAATCAACAGGTGTACAGGTTCCTGAGCCTATTGGGCTCTATCATATCTACACTTGAAACTGTGTATGGAGTCAGCCTCCACCACATCACCCGCTAATGCATTCCATTTACTAACCACTCTGACACTAAAAAAGTTCTTTCTAATATCTCTGTGGCTCATTTGGATACTCAGCTTCCACCTGTGTCCCCTTGTGTGTGTGTGTGTGTGTGTGTGTGTGTGTGTGTGTGTGTGTGTGTGTGTGTGTGTGTGTGTGTGTGTGTGTGTTAGTTTGTGTGTGTGTGTGTGTGTGTGTGTGTGTGTCTGTGTGTGTGTGTGTTAGTTTGTGTGTGTGTGTGTGTGTGTGTGTGTGTGTGTGTTAGTGTGTGTGTGTGTGTCCCCAAGGCCTGACCATAGTGCCAGCCAGGGTCGTCATATTAATGATGCGGGGGACATGGTCCCGCCGTCTTCACAGGCTGTCTCACCACCCGGCCAGATGTGTGGCTGCGGTACTCACTCTTCCGTTGGTTTTCCTCTCCTTCACACTCCATTCACTACGTTCCACACACACGGGCGCACACACACACACGCGCGCACACACACACGCGCGCGCACACACACACACGCGCGCACACACACACACACGCGCGCGCACACGCACACGCGCGCGCACACACACACACACGCGCACACGCACACACGCGCACACACACGCGCGCGCACACACACGCGCGCACACATACACGCGCGCACACACAGAGGATCAGGACAGAGGATGATAGTAGGAGGCTACAAGATGACCTGGACAAACTGAAGGAATGGTCTGACAAATGGCTACTAAAGTTCAACCCAAGTAATTGTAAGGTAATGAAACTAGGAGGAGGAACTAGGAGGCCAGTCACTGGATACCGAATGGGAGATGAAGTCCTTCACGAAACGGACAGAGAGAAAGATCTAAGAATTGATATCACACCAAACCTGTCTCCTAAAGCCCACATCAAAAGAATAACATCAGCGGCGTATGCGAGGCTGGCTAACATCAGAACTGCTTTCAGAAACCTGTGTAAGTAATCCTTCAGAACTTTGTACACCACATATGTAAGGCCAATCCTGGAGTTTGCAGCCCCAGCATGGAGTCCGTACCTAGTCAAGCACAAGACGAAGCTGGAAAAAGTTCAGAGGTATGCCACTAGGTTACTCCCAGAACTAAGAGGCATGAGTTATGAGGACAGACTACGTGAACTGCACCTCACGTCGCTGGAAGACAGAAGAGCTAGGGGAGACATGATCACCACATACAAAATTCTCAGGGGAATTGACAGGGTGGACTAGGATGGATTATTTAACACGGGTGGCACACGCACAAGGGGACACAGGTGGAAGCTGAGTATCCAAATGAGCCACAGAGACATTAGAAAAAAACTTTTTCAGCGTCAGAGTAGTTAGTAAATGGAATGCACTAGGAAGTGATGTGGTGGAGGCTGACTCCATACACAGTTTCAAATGTAGATATGATAGAGCCCAGTAGGCTCAGGAATCTGTACATCAGTTGATTAACGGTTGAGAGGCGGGACCAAAGAGCCAGAGCTCAAACCCAGTAAGCACAATTAGGTGAGTACACACGCGCACATATATATACACACACACACACAAACACACAGACACACACACACACACACACACACACATACACACACACACACACACACACACACACACACACACACACACACACACACACACACACACAGCCACAGAGATATTAGAAAGAACTTTTTTAGGTCAGAGTGGTTGACAAATGGAATGCATTAGGAAGTGATGTGGTGGAGGCTGACGCCATACACAGTTTCAAGTGTAGATATGATAGAGCCCAATAGGCTCAGGAACCTGTACACCTGTTGATTGACAGTTGAGAGGCGGGACCAAAAAGCCAGAGCTCAACCCCCGCAAGCACAACTAGGTGAGTACAACTAGGTGAGTACACAACAGAGCTAGGAATGATTACATTAACATAAGACGAGTGTCGGAAAGAAATTATGAGAATTATATTGCAGTCAAAGCGAAAAAGCAACCTAAATTACTACATAGCCATATAAGAAGGAAGATGTTGGTAAATGACCAAGTGACAAGACTGAGGAAAACAGAAGGGGCATATACAGAAAGCGACAAGGAAATCTGCGAGGTACTGAATGCAAAATTCCAGGAAGTGTTCACAACCGAGCCTGAGCAGCTCGCATTGTTAGAAGAGATTACCCTAGATGAAAGACTATCAGATATAGAGGTGACAGCAGAGGAGGTAATGAAACAGTTGACAACACTGGATGCAAATAAAGCTGTTGGACCAGACAAAGTATCACCGTGGATACTTAAGAGGCAGCGCAGGCTCTCAGCGTGCCTTTGGCAATGATCTTTAATGAGTCACTTATGTCGGGAGAATTGCCCAGTTGCTGGAAGGAGGCAAATGTCGTACCGATTTTCAAAAATGGTGATAGGGAGGAGGCACTTAACTACAGACCCGTATCACTGACAAGCATCCCCTGTAAAATACTTGAAAGGATAATTAGGCTAAGACTTGTTGAGCACCTGGAGAGCATTGGGTTTGTAAACAAGCACCAACATGGGTTCTGGACAGGGAAATCATGCCTAACAAACCTTTTAGAATTCTATGATAGAGTAACAAGGATAAGGCAGGACAGAAAAGGCTGGGCAGACTGCATATTTCTTGACTGCCAAAAGGCCTTTGATACAGTACCGCACATGAGACTGCTATACAAACTTGAGAGGCAGGCAAGAGTAAGCGGAAAGGCCCTAGTATGGGTGAAGAACTACCTAACAGGAAGGAGCCAGAGGGTAATGGTAAGGGGCGAGATGTCGGACTGGCGAACAGTAACAAGTGGAGTACCTCAAGGATCGGTGCTAGGACCAATCCTCTTTCTAATTTACGTAAATGATATGTTTACAGGAGTGGAATCATACATGTCAATGTTTGCGGATGACGCAAAATTAATGAGAAGAGTTGTGACAGACGAGGATTGTAGGATCCTCCAAGAGGACTTAAACAGGTTGCAGAGATGGTCAGGGAAATGGCTACTGGAGTTTAACACCAGTAAATGTAAAGTTATGGAAATGGGATCAGGTGACAGGAGACCAAAGGGACAGTACACAATGAAGGGAAACAGCCTACCTGTAACGATTCGAGAAAGAGACCTGGGAGTGGATGTGACACCTAATCTATCTCCTGAGACACATATAAATAGGATAACGACAGCAGCGTACTCTACACTGGCGAAAATTAGAACTTCATTCAGAAACCTAAATGAGGAGGCTTTTAGGGCGCTTTACACTGCCTACGTGAGACCCGTCTTAGAGTATGCCGCGCCATCATGGAGCCCCCACCTGAAGAAACCCATAAAGAAATTGGAGAAGGTTCAGAGGTTTGCGACGAGGCTTGTCCCAGAGCTACGAGGGATGGGATATGAAGAGCGTCTGAAGGAACTGAACCTTACGACACTAGAGAAAAGTAGGGAGAGAGGAGATATGATAGGGAGATATAAAATACTCAGGGGAATTGACAAAGTGGAAATAGACGAAATGTTCACACGTAATAATAACAGAACGAGGGGACATGGGTGGAAGCTGGAAACTCAGATGAGTCACAAAGATGTCAGGAAGTTTTCTTTTAGCGTGAGAGTAGTGGGAAAATGGAATGCACTTAAGGAGCAGGTTGTGGAAGCAAATACTATTCATACTTTTAAAACCAGGTATGATAGGGAAATGGGACAGGAGTCATTGCTGTAAACAACCGATAGCTGGAAAGGCGGGATCCAAGAGTCAATGCTCGATCCTGCAAGCACAAATAGGTGAGTACACACACACACACACACACTCACGAACAAAGAGCCAGAGCTCAACCCCCGCAAGCACAATTAGGTAAGTACACACACACATACTCAACATGCCTAACAAATCTTTTGGAATTCTATGATAATATAACAAGGATAAGTCAGGACAGAGAAGCTTGGGCAGGCTGCATATTTCTAGAGTGCCAAAAGGCCTTTGATACAGTACCGCACATGAGACTGCTATTCAAACTTGAGAGGCAGGCGAGAGTAAGCGGAAAATCCCTAACATGGGTAAGGAACTACCTAACAGGAAGGAGTCAGAGAGTAATGGTAAGGGGCGAGAAGTCGGACTGGCGAACAGTAACGAGTGGAGTACCTTAAGGATCGGTGCTGGGACCAATTCTATTTCTAATTTGCGTAAATGACATGTTTACACGAGTAGAGTCCTACATGTCAATGTTCGCGGATGACGCACAGTTGATGAGAAGAGTTGTAACAGATGAGGATTGTAGGATCCTCTAAGAGGACTTAAACAGGTTGCAGAGAGCGTCAGAGAAATGG
The DNA here is from genome assembly GCF_040958095.1 of Procambarus clarkii. Taxonomy (NCBI): domain Eukaryota; kingdom Metazoa; phylum Arthropoda; class Malacostraca; order Decapoda; family Cambaridae; genus Procambarus; species Procambarus clarkii. Next base: position 22,682,962 of record NC_091198.1, read on the forward strand.
CAACTGGAGTTCAACACGAGCAAATGTAAAACTAAGGTAATGAGTGTCAGGTGATAGGAGACCAAAGGGACAGCACACAATGAAGGGGAACAGCCTAACTGTGACGACGCGCGAAAGAGACCTGGTTGTGGACGTAACACCTAATCTATCTCCTGAGGCACATATTAATAGGATAACGACAGCAGCGTACTCTACACTGGCAAAAGTTAGAACATCATTCAGAAACCTAAGTGAGGAGGCTTTTAGGGCGATTTACACTGCCTACGTGAGACCAGTCTTAAGAGTATGCCGCCTCATCATGAAGAAACACAGAAGGAAATTGGAAAAGGTTTAGAAGTTTGCGACGAGGCTTGTCCCAGAGTAACGAGGATTGGGTTTTGAAGAGCGCCTGAAGGAACTGAGCCTTATGACACTAGAAAAAAGAAGAGAGAGGGGATATGATAGGAACGTATAAAATACTCAGGGAAATTGACAGAGTGGAAATATTTATGAAATGTTCACACTGAATAGTAACAGAACGAGGGGACATGGATGGAAGCTGGAAACTCAGATGAGTCATTGAGATGTTAGGAAGTTTTCTATTAGTGTGAGAGTAATGGAAAATGGAATGCACTTGGGGAACAGGTTGTGGAAGCAAATTCTATTCATAATTTTAAAACTAGATATGATAGGGAAATGGGACAGGAGTCCTTGCTGTAAACAACCGATGGCTGGAAAGGCGGGATCCAAGAGTCAATGCTCGATCCTGCAGACACAAATAAGTGAGTACAAATTAGGTGACTACACGCATCATACACACGCACGCGCGCACACACACACACACACACACACACACACACACACACACACACACACACACACACACACACACACACACACACACACACACGCACACATACACACACACACACACACACGCACGCGCACACACACACACACACGCACGCGCACACACACACACACACACACACACACACACACACACACACACGCACACATACACACACACACACACGCACGCGCGCACACACACACACACACACACACACACACACACACACACACACACACACACACACACACACACACACACACACGCACGCACCCCCCCCCCCCACACACACACATACACGCACGTTCCACACACACGCATCCCCCCCCACACACACGCAACCCTTTCCCCCCCACACACACACGCACACCCCCCCGCACACACACACACGCACCCCCCAAACACACACACGCACCCCCCCAAACACACACACACACGCAACCCTTTTCCCCCCACACACACACGCACCCCCCCACACACACTCACCCCCCCCCCACACACACACGCACCCCCCCCACACACACTCACCCCCCCCCCCCCCACACACACACCAACCATCCCCAGGGCATGATGGGGATGTGAGTGGCCATCACACATGCTGACCGCCGTCCGCACCAGACGTGACCGACCGTGGCTCAGATTGTGTGAGGGGGGGGGAGGGGGGGGCTCATGTGTATAGTGAAAGACCTCTGTATATAGTGAAGGGATCCTGTACATGGTGAAGGGATCCTGTGAGTTGAACAATGAAAAGCACAACTGGCACGACTCTTGAACTGAGAGTGAAGAGCTGGTACACACCCCAGCCATTGAAGACAACGTACTGGACATTACCAGCCTAATGTGGTGGCAGGAGGGGTCAGGTGACGGGCTCGCCTCCTGCTTAAGGCAGTGTGCCATGACCGGCGCAGGCAGGGTAACTAGGTCAAGAAGCAGCAGCAGCATGGAGCAACTAGCCTAGCCACCAGAGGGTGTGGAGATACACCAAGTCTTCTGGACTTGATCTTCACCCAGAACGAGGAAGACATTGAGACCTTAGAGCATGTTATACCACCAGGAGCAGGTGACCAGTGTGTCCTGGTGGTCCACTACATGATGGACTTCAGCACAGTGCCCGTAAGACCAGGCGTCAGGGAAGGGAGAGCAGACTATACACAAGGAGACTACATGAGAGTAAGAGAGTATCTGGGAAGTGTGCAGTGGGAGGACTCAGGACTCTTGGGACTCAGAGGGAAGACGGTCCAGGATTAGATGGACCAAGTCAAACTGAGATGAAGGAAGGGAAACAGGAGAGATTCTTACTACCATTAAGGGAAAACAGTAGGAGAACATATAATAACCCGAGGGTCAATAGACAGTGCCAGGAAGCAAGAGCAAGAGCAGGAGGGAGTGGAAGAAATACAGAAGACAAAGGACAGAGGTAAATGTAACACGGCCAGGAACGACTACATCAATATCAGAAGAAAACTGGCGGAAAGAAACTATGAAAATGATATTGATTCCGAAGCAGAGAGCCAACTGAAATTCCTCCATAGCCATATGAGAAGGAAAACGACTGAATACCCAAGTGACAAGGTTACGAACAAGGGGAAGTGAGTATACAGAAAATGATGCAGACGATGAGTCACAATAACGAGGCTGAAGATATGACGACCAACCCACACATCAGATGACGGAGAGACGACGACGCTTCGGTCCATCCTGGTCCATTTATCACGTCGTGTGTCTTGATAATGGTCCAGGATGGACTGAAACGTCATCATTTCTCCATCTTCCGATGTTTGGTCATCAATGATTAAGAAGTTTGTGAGGTGCTCACTGTCAGCTGCCACGGAGAAGTTGTTCACCGCTGAGCCTGAGCAGCTCCCACAGCTCGACGAAGAAGCAGCCCCTGACGAGAGACTATTAAATATTGAGGCAACAGTAGAGGCAGTAAAGATACAACTAGCATCACTATACGTAACTAAAGCTATCGGGCCAGATAGTGTAACTGCATGATACCTGGTTGATGGGGTACTGGGAGTTCTTCTACTCCCCAAGCCCGGCCCGAGGCCAGGCTTGACTTGTGAGAGTTTGGTCCACCAGGCTGTTGCTTGGAGCGGCCCGCAGGCCCACATACCCACCACAGCCCGGTTGATCCGGCACTCCTAGGAGAAAATGATCTAGTTTCCTCTTGGACATGTCCACGGTTGTTCCGGCAATATTTCTTATGCTCGCTGGGAGGATGTTGAACAACCGCGGACCTCTGATGTTTATACAGTGTTCTCTGATTGTGCTTATGGCACCTCTGCTCTTCACTGGTTCTATTCTGCATTTTCTTCCATATCGTTAAACCCAGTACGTTGTTATTTTATTGTGAAGATTAGGGACCTGTCCCTCCAGTATCTTCCACCTGTATATTATTTGATATCTCTCTCGTCTCCTGTCTAGGGAGTACATTTGGAGAGCTTTGAGAGTATAACCATGGTTGTTAATAAAAGCAGCACAGGCCCTCAGCATACCTCTAGCAGGAATCTATAATGAGTCACTTACACAGGGGATATTGCTCAGCTGCTGTAGGGGATCAAATATGGTGTCAAAATACTATAAAGGAGACAGAGATGAAACACTTACCTACAGACCAGTGTCATTCACAAACGTTCCCTACAAAGTACTTGAAAGACACAAGATTAAGACTAGTTGAACACCTAGTAAGAATTATGTTTGTAAGTAAACAACAACACGGCTTTAGAGAAGGGAAATCATGCCTGACGAACCTCCTGGGGCCAGATTCACGAAAGGACTTACGAACGTTTACATCTTTCCTCAATCTTTGACGGCTTTGGTTACATTTATTAAACAGTTTACAAGCATGATAACGTACCATTTAACTGTTGTTATTGTTATAAACAGCCTCCTGGTGCTTCGGAGCTCATTAACTGTTTAATAATTGTAAATAAAGCCGCCAAAGATTGAGAAAAGATGTACAGGTTCGTAAGTGCTTTCGTGAATCTGGCCCCTGGAGTTTTTGATAAGGTAACGAAAATAAGGCAAGGCAGAGAAGGATGGGCAGATTGCATATTTCCGAACTGCCCAAAATTCTTTGATACAGTACCACACAGAAGGCTACTCTACAAATTTGAGAGGCTGACGGGAGTAGAAGGAAATGCACTATCATGGGTAAGGAATTACCTGACAGACAGGTGTCAGAGAGTGAGAGTTAAGGGCGAGGAGTGGGACTGGCGTAGAGTAACAAGCGGGGTGCCCCAAGGATCGGTGCTGGGTCCCATTTATGTTAACTACTTGACTGCAAGAGTTACGTCTTATATGTCGATGTTTGCAGATGATGCGAAACTAATGAAATAAATTGAAAAGATTGAAACAAATGAAGACTGTAAGATTATCCAGGATGACTTGAAGACGTTGCAGAACTGGTCTAAGAAATGGCTGCTAGAGTTCAACACCAGGATATGTAAGGTGATGCAAATGGGGACAGGAGCTAGGAGACCGAAAGGCCAATATACGATGAAGGGAAACTACCTCCCTATAACGTCTAGAAACAAAAACCTGGGAGTGGACATAACACCAAACCTAACTCCAGAGGTTCATATAAATAGAATAACATCAGCCGCATACTCTACTCTGGCAAAAGTCAGAACATCCTTCAGAAACTTGAATAAGGAGGCTTTTAGATCACTGTATACCGCCTATGAGGCCAGTCTTAGAGTATGCCGCCCCCTCCTAGAACACCCCCCACCCCCCCATCTTTAAAAAAATACATAAGGAAGCTCGAAAAGGTTCAGGAGTTTGCGACGAGACTCGTTATTTCTAATATACGTGAATGACATGTTTACAGGAGTAGAGTCGTACATGTCGATGTTCGCGGATGACGCAAAGTTGATGAGAAGAGTTGTGACAGATGAGGATTGCCGGATCCTCCAAGAGGACCTGAACAGGTTGCGGAAATGGTCAGAGAAATGGCTACTGGAGTTCAACATGAGCAAATGTAAAGTTATGGAAATGGGAACAGGTGACAGGAGACCAAAGGGACAGTACACAATGAAAGGGAACAGCCTACCTGTGACGACGCGAGAAAGAGGCCTGGGAGTGGACGTAACACCTCATCTAACTCCTGAGGCACATATAAATAGGATAACGACAGCAGCGTACTCTACACTGGCGAAAGTTAGAAAATCATTCAGAAACCTAAGTAAGGAGGCATTTAGGGCGCTTTACACTGCCTACGTGAGGCCAGTCTTAGAGTATGCCGCCTCATCATAGAGTCCCCACCTGAAGAAACACGTAAGGAAACTGGTAAATGTCAGAAGTTTGCGACGAGGCTCGTCCCAGAGTTACGAGGGATGAGATATGAAGAGCACCTGAAGGAACTGAACCTTACGACACAAGAAAAAAGAAGAGAGAGTGGATATGATAGGAACGTATAAAATACTCAAGGGAAGTGACAAAGTGGAAATAGATGAAATGTTCACCCGTAAAATTAACTGAACGAGGGGACCTGGGTAGAAGCTTGAAACTCAGATGAGTCACAGAGATGTTAGGAAGTCTTCTTTTAGCGTGAGAGTAGTGGGAAAATGGAATGCACTTAAGGAACAGGTTGTGGAAGCAAATACTATTCATTATTTTAAAACCAGGTATGATAGGGAAATGGGACAGAAGTCATTGCTGTATACAACCGATGGCAAAAAAGGCGGAATCCAAGAGTCCATGCTCGATCCTGCAGGCACAAATAGATGATTACAAATAGGTGAGTACACACACACATATATACTTAGGGGCCTGACGGCTGAGTTGACAGCACACGAGATTTGTAGTCCTAAGGATCCGGGTTCGATCCCCGGTGGAGGCGGAAACAAATGGGCAGAGTATCTTTCATCCTGATGCCCTCGTTTACCTAGCAGTACATAGGTACCTGGGGGGTTAGACAGCTGGTACGGCTGCTTCCTGGGGATTTGTGTGTGCACTCACCTATTTGTGTCTGCAGGATCGAGCATTGACTCTTGGATCCCGCCTTTCGAGCATCGGTTGTTTACAGCAATGACTCCGGTCCTATTTCCCTATCATACCTAATTTTAAAATTATGAATAGTATTTGCTTCCACAACCTGCTCCTTAAGTGCATTCCATTTTCCCACTACTCTCACGCTAAAAGAAAACTTCCTGACATCTTTGTGACTCATCTGAGTTTCCAGCTTCCATCCATGTCCCCTCGTTCTGTTACTATTCCGTGTGAACATTTCGTCTCTGTCCACTCTGTCAATCCCCCTGAGTATTTTATACGTTCCAATCATGTCCCCCCTCTCTCCCTTCTTCTTTCTAGTGTCGTAAGGCACAGTTCCCTCAGGCGCTCCTCATACCCCATCTCTCGTAACTCTGGGACAAGTCTCGTTGCAAACACCTGAACCTTTTCCAGTTTCCTTATATGCTTCTTCAGATGAGGACTCCATGATGAGGCGGCATACTCTAAGACTGGCCTCACGTAAGCAGTGTAAAGCGCCCTAAATGCCTCCTTACTTAGGTTTCTGAATGATGTTTTATCTTTGCCAGTGTAGAGTACGCTGCTGTCGTTATCCTATTTATATGTGCCTCAGGAGATAGATTAGGTGTTTCGTCCACTCCCAGGTCTCTTTCACGCGTCGTTACAGGTAGACAGTTCCCCTTTATTGTGTACTGTCCCTTTGGTCTCATATCACCTAGTCTCATTTCCATAACTTTACATTTGCTCGTGTTGAACTCTAGTAGCCATATCTAGGACCATCTCTGCAACGTGTTCAGGTCCTCTTGGAGGATCCTGCAATCCACATCTGTCACAACTCTTCTCATCAACTTTGCGTCATCCGCGAACATCGACATGTAGGACTCTACTCCTGTAAACATGTCGTTAACATATATTAGAAATAGAATTGGTCCCAGCACCGATCCTTGTGGTACTCGACTTGTTACTGTTCGCCAGTCCGACTTCTCGCCCCTTACCGTAACTCTTTGGCTCCTTCCTGTTAGGTAGTTCCTTACCTATGATAGGACCTTTTCTCCCACCCCCACCTGCCTGTCTCGTGTGTGTGTGAGTGTGTGTGTGTGTGTGTGTGTGTGTGTGTGTGTGTGTGTGTGTGTGTGTGTGTGTGTGTGTGTGTGTGTGTGTGTGTGTGTGTGTGCATGTGTGTGTGCATGTGTGTGTGTGTATGTGTGTGTGTGTGTGTGTGTGTGTGTGTGTGTGTGTGTGTGCATGTGTGTGTGTGTGTGTGTATGTGTGTGTGTGTACTCACCTAGTACTCACCTAGTTGTGTTTGCGGGGGTTGAGCTCTGGCTCTTTGGTCCCGCCTCTCAACCGTCAATCAACAGGTGTACAGATTCCTGAGCCTATCGGGCTCTGTCATATCTACACTTGAAACTGTGTATGGAGTCAGCCTCCACCACATCACTTCCTAATGCATTCCATTTGTCAACCACTCTGACACTAAAAAAGTTCTTTCTAATATCTCTGTGGCTCATTTGGGCACTCAGTTTCCACCTGTGTCCCCTAGTACGTGTGCCCCTTGTGTTAAATAGACTGTCTTTATCTACCCTATCAATCCCCTTCAGAATCTTGAATGTGGTGATCATGTCCCCCCTAACTCTTCTGTCTTCCAGCGAAGTGAGGTTTAATTCCCGTAGTCTCTCCTCGTAGCTCATACCTCTCAGCTCGGGTACTAGTCTGGTGGCAAACCTTTGAACCTTTTCCAGTTTAGTCTTATCCTTGACTAGATATGGACTCCATGCTGGGGCTGCATACTCCAGGATTGGCCTGACATATGTGGTATACAAAGTTCTGAATGATTCTTTACACAAGTTTCTGAATGCCGTTCGTATGTTGGCCAGCCTGGCATATGCCGCTGATGTTATCCGCTTGATATGTGCTGCAGGAGACAGGTCTGGCGTGATATCATCCCCCAAGTCTTTTTCCTTCTCTGACTCCTGAAGAATTTCCTCTCCCAGATGATACCTTGTATCTGGCCTCCTGCTCCCTACACCTATCTTCATTACATTACATTTGGTTGGGTTAAACTCTAACAACCATTTGTTCGACCATTCCTTCAGCTTGTCTAGGTCTTCTTGAAGCCTCAAACAGTCCTCTTCTGTTTTAATCCTTCTCATAATTTTAGCATCGTCCGCAAACATTGAGAGAAATGAATCGATACCCTCCGGGAGATCATTTACATATATCAGAAACAAGATAGGACCGAGTACAGAGCCCTGTGGGACTCCACTGGTGACTTCACGCCAATCGGAGGTCTCACCCCTCACCGTAACTCTCTGCTTCCTATTGCTTAGATACTCCCTTATCCACTGGAGCACCTTACCAGCTACACCTGCCTGTCTCTCCAGCTTATGTACCAGCCTCTTATGCGGTACTGTGTCAAAGGCTTTCCGACAATCCAAGAAAATGCAGTCCGCCCAGCCCTCTCTTTCTTGCTTAATCTTTGTCACCTGATCGTAGAATTCTATCAAGCATGTAAGGCAAGATTTACCCTCCCTGAATCCATGTTGGCGATTTGTCACGAAGTCCCTTCTCTCCAGATGTGTTACCAGGTTTTTTCTCACGATCTTCTCCATCACCTTGCATGGTATACAAGTCAAGGACACTGGCCTGTAGTTCAGTGCCTCTTGTCTGTCGCCCTTTTTGTATATTGGGACCATGTGTGTGTGTGTGTGTGTGTGTGTGTGTGTGTGTGTGTGTGTGTGTGTGTGTGTGTGTGTGTGTGTGTGTGTGTGTGTGTGTGTGTGGGTGTGTGTTTGTGTGTGTGCGTGTGTGTGTGCGTGTGTGTGTGTGTGCGTGTGTGTGTATGTGTGTGTGTGTGTGTGTGTAAGATAAATAAAAGTAGTGGACATAACAGAGGAAAAATAAATTGGTTAGGAAGGCTGGGCCCAAGACCTAAAATCCCTCAATTCTGCAAACACAAATAGTAAACACAAACAAGAAATACACCTGTAGACACACAGGTACCTTTACACAGGTGCACAATGGTCCACAAGCACACAGAATAGCTTAAAGTTAACCGTCAGAAGCTTACACATAAGGCTCCAGCAACGAGCTGTCAACGTCCCGTTAATATTCCTGTTCTACAAATATGTAATGTGATGTTTAGGAGGAAGTTTCCTTGGAAGGTCGGGCATATGTGGCCATACCCCTGTGTGTGGTCAGTGTGGTGGTAGTGTTACACTGTGTGTGGTCAGTGTGGTGGTAGTGTTACACTGTGTGTGGTCAGTGTGGTGGTAGTGTTACACTGTGTGTGGTCAGTGTGGTGGTAGTGTTACACTGTGTGTGGTCAGTGTGGTGGTAGTGTTACACTGTGTGTGGTCAGTGTGGTGGTAGTGTTACACTGTGTGTGGTCAGTGTGGTGGTAGTGTTACACTGTATGTGGTCAGTGTGGTGGTAGTGTTACACTGTGTGTGGTCAGTGTGGTGTTAGTGTTACACTGTGTGTGGTCAGTGTGGTGGTAGTGTTACACTGTGTGTGGTCAGTGTGGTGGTAGTGTTACACTGTGTGTGGTCAGTGTGGTGGTAGTGTTACACTGTGTGTGGTCAGTGTGGTGGTAGTGTTACACTGTGTGTGGTCAGTGTGGTGGTAGTGTTACACTGTGTGTGGTCAGTGTGGTGGTAGTGTTACACTGTGTGTGGTCAGTGTGGTGGTAGTGTTACACTGTGTGTGGTCAGTGTGGTGGTAGTGTTACACTGTGTGTGGTCAGTGTGGTGGTAGTGTTACACTGTGTGTGGTCAGTGTGGTGGTAGTGTTACACTGTGTGTGGTCAGTGTGGTGGTAGTGTTACACTGTGTGTGGTCAGTGTGGTGGTAGTGTTACACTGTGTGTGGTCAGTGTGGTGGTAGTGTTACACTGTGTGTGGTCAGTGTGGTGGTAGTGTTACACTGTGTGTGGTCAGTGTGGTGGTAGTGTTACACTGTGTGTGGTCAGTGTGGTGGTAGTGTTACACTGTGTGTGGTCAGTGTGGTGGTAGTGTTACACTGTGTGTGGTCAGTGTGGTGGTAGTGTTACACTGTGTGTGGTCAGTGTGGTGGTAGTGTTACACTGTGTGTGGTCAGTGTGGTGGTAGTGTTACACTGTGTGTGGTCAGTGTGGTGGTAGTGTTACACTGTGTGTGGTCAGTGTGGTGGTAGTGTTACACTGTGTGTGGTCAGTGTGGTGGTAGTGTTACACTGTGTGTGGTCAGTGTGGTGGTAGTGTTACACTGTGTGTGGTCAGTGTGGTGGTAGTGTTACACTGTGTGTGGTCAGTGTGGTGGTAGTGTTACACTGTGTGTGGTCAGTGTGGTGGTAGTGTTACACTGTGTGTGGTCAGTGTGGTGGTAGTGTTACACTGTGTGTGGTCAGTGTGGTGGTAGTGTTACACTGTGTGTGGTCAGTGTGGTGGTAGTGTTACACTGTGTGTGGTCAGTGTGGTGGTAGTGTTACACTGTGTGTGGTCAGTGTGGTGGTAGTGTTACACTGTGTGTGGTCAGTGTGGTGGTAGTGTTACACTGTGTGTGGTCAGTGTGGTGGTAGTGTTACACTGTGTGTGGTCAGTGTGGTGGTAGTGTTACACTGTGTGTGGTCAGTGTGGTGGTAGTGTTACACTGTGTGTGGTCAGTGTGGTGGTAGTGTTACACTGTGTGTGGTCAGTGTGGTGGTAGTGTTACACTGTGTGTGGTCAGTGTGGTGGTAGTGTTACACTGTGTGTGGTCAGTGTGGTGGTAGTGTTACACTGTGTGTGGTCAGTGTGGTGGTAGTGTTACACTGTGTGTGGTCAGTGTGGTGGTAGTGTTACACTGTGTGTGGTCAGTGTGGTGGTAGTGTTACACTGTGTGTGGTCAGTGTGGTGGTAGTGTTACACTGTGTGTGGTCAGTGTGGTGGTAGTGTTACACTGTGTGTGGTCAGTGTGGTGGTAGTGTTACACTGTGTGTGGTCAGTGTGGTGGTAGTGTTACACTGTGTGTGGTCAGTGTGGTGGTAGTGTTACACTGTGTGTGGTCAGTGTGGTGGTAGTGTTACACTGTGTGTGGTCAGTGTGGTGGTAGTGTTACACTGTGTGTGGTCAGTGTGGTGGTAGTGTTACACTGTGTGTGGTCAGTGTGGTGGTAGTGTTACACTGTAGTATGGTAGTCTGTGTGGAGTGTTACACTGTAGTATGGTAGTGTGTGGAGTGTTACACTGTATAAATAGCAACAAATGGATACAGTGTATTAAGACTTTCCTAACACAGTATTGTTAAAACTGGAGGAAAATTCTTATATAAATCCTCATCCTCCGCCTGTCATGGCGTGTCAGTCAATGCAGGTCGGCGTTCAATCCCCGACCGTCCAAAAGTGGTTGGACACCATTCCATCTCATGTTCCATCCCAAATCCTTATCCTGACTCCTTCCCAGTGGGAATACTCACCAACCATGCCCCCCAGACATAGTATCCTGGTGGAATACATTACTCTGTATTGTCACATTAAACAATAAAGTCAAACCATATATCACTGATGTAGGTCACTAGAATATTGTATATATTGTATCAGGTAAAAATTTATGTGAGTTCAATTTAAGACCAGAAGCAGCAATTTGCTAGTTATAATCATGGGGTAGTATATTCAAGTAAAATATTATATTCAAGTAAATTATATTTAGCTGCCGTTAGAGAGTATATTTGGTTTATTCAAAGTTGAATATGCTTACTAATAACGAGATCTTACTCACAAAAGCACAAAGCATCATTTCTCCCTAAAAATCATACGAGAATCCACATGAAAATCTATAGTTGGCCAAACATGTCATTTTAGTCAATAAATGTAAAGTTTACACGCTGTTACCCAGTTACAGCGCCATAAATATACACCACTTACATATTAAAGTATAAAATAGAACAATGTTTAAAGTTTGACGGAAGTATAAACACAGATATTACCAACAGCCCACCAACTCGGAGTTTAAGCGACCACAACAAACCCACGAGGCGGACACAACATCAACAAAGTCTTGGAGGCACGAGCAGCCGGGCTGGCTGTCTCTGTTCACTCCAAATGAACATCAAATAGTCAACCAGCTGGAAAATCAGCCAGTCCTCCAAACAAAGACTCAAAGTCCATTCCAAGCACCCGCCAAACCCCCTGTTTATGAGTGAAAAATGGTTTACACACGACTCAACACTGTTGACGTTCGAACACTTCCGGAACAAGTGCTTCACTGACGACTTGTGTTCGAACCACAACGCTGTTAATGCTTCACCCACGTACTACAAATACAAATAATCGCCAACAGAACCTAAACACCTAACCTAACCTATGGCTATATATACTCAATATGTTAATGTATTATAATATTAATTTATATTTGAGAAAATTCCCGTTTTTGATGAACAGCATGTAAAAATTTACGAATGCGTTTGTGGAATCTACCGCTGGATGGAATGGACTTGAGTCTAGCAAGGGATGGGAAAATACTGGTTTTTGAAGCTTTATATGAACAAGCAAACTTTTTTTTTATAAGTTTAAAAGCATAGCAATAAGCCTGGACGGTGTAAGACTTGAGTATATCCGGACGTGACCTCTTTCATCTCATAAGATAGGTCGGATTGTTGGGGATTTAACTACACTACACTCAAATTAATCTGAAGAAAAGATGCTCCGGATTAATTTCCTGGTCATATTACTTTCACTCCTTATAAGCGGAGTCCGGTTAAAACGTGGAGAAGTGAAGGGAATTATCAGGGGAAAAGTGCCAAGCCTTTATATACAAACCATTATATAGCACTTTATATACAACCATTATATAGCACTAGGAAAAGAGGTCAGGATAAGCACTTGGGACGGGGTAAAGGAAGGGTGCCCAACCACTTATGGACGGTCGGGGATTGAACGCCGACTTGCATGAAGCGAAACCGTCGCTCTACCGTCCAGCTCAAGTGGTTGGGTCGTGGAATAACCTAGTACATTACTGCTACTACTAGAAATTGATGTAATTGTTTAGATTATTGACTTATCATAATAAAACCATTGTGAGGTGGAGATACTGGCGGGTCTTTAATAAGCCGTAATGACGTTATTTATGCAGCACGTTTATTACAGAAGGCTGACATGCAGCACTGGCTTTTACAACATAATTGGTCATCAAGCATTTAACATTGTGGATATCTCCTTCAAGACACCTGTGAGAACACCTGTGAAGACACCTGTGAGAACACCCGTGAAGACACCTGTGAGAACACCTGTCAAGACACCTGTGAGAACACCCGTGAAGACACCTGTGAGAACACCTTGAAAGACACCTGTCAAGACACCTGTGCACCTAAACCACCATTTTAAAGTTTTAAAAATCGACGATCAAGGTGATTATATCGTACAGCCATCTCTCATTTAAACATGCTCACTCTCCGAACATTCTTACTCACCAAACATACTCCCTCACCAACCATGCTCTCACACCAACCATGCTCTCTCACACCAACCACGCTCTCACACCAACCATGCTCTCCCTCACCAACCATGCTCTCCCTCACCAACCATGCTCTCTCACACCAACCATGCTCTCCCTCACCAACCATGCTCTCCCTCACCAACCATGCTCTCTCACACCAACCACGCTCTCACACCAACCATGCTCTCCCTCACCAACCATGCTCTCCCTCACCAAACATACTCTCACACCAACCATGCTCTCCCTCACCAACCATGCTCTCTCACACCAACCATGCTCTCCCTCACCAACCATGCTCTCCCTCACCAACAATGCTCTCCCTCACCAACTATGCTCTCCCTCACCAACCATGCTCACCCTCACCAACCACACTCTCACACCAACCATGCTCTCCCTCACCAACCATGCTCTCCCTCACCAACCATGCTCTCCCTCACCAACCATGCTCTCCCTCACCAACCATGCTCTCCCTCACCAACCATGCTCTCCCTTACCAACCACGCTCTCACACCAAACCAAGCTCCTTATAGTCTCTTTAAAATTCAATACATCTTTCCCTTCCAAATAAACTCTTTCCCCGCCCTGTGGAGAGAGTTGAACCACGTGACGCCCCTCAGAGCCAAGACCCCCCCCTCCCCCCCATGAAAAATGAACATTTCATTATATACTTTTTCTGCAAACACGGAAAAGAAAATTGTAAGCGTCCTTTTCTTTTTTTGGTCGCATCTTTTATAACGGCGGATCCACAGGTTCTTAATACCATGAGGTCTTTAGTGGAGATTGCGCGTCGCATGATGTAAATACTGATTCATTTGAGGGGGTTGTGATGGGTGGCAGATGTGAAGCACCCGTTGGGAGTTCAAACAGAACTCTTCAGTTCAAATAGAACTCCTCTATTGAAACAGAACTCTTCAGTTCAAACAGAACTCCTCTGTTCAAACAGAACTCTCTAGTTCAAATAGAACTCCTCTGTTCAAACAGAATTCCTCAGTTCAAACAGAACTCTTCAGTTCAAACAGAACTTTTCAGTTCAAATAGAACTCCTCTGTTCAAACAGAATTCCTCAGTTCAAACAGAACTCTTCAGTTCAAACAGAACTCTTCAGTTCAAACAGAACTCTTCAGTTCAAACAGAACTCCTCTGTTCAAACAGAACTCTTCCGTTCAAATATAACATTTGAATTCAAACTGAACTTCTCAGTTCAAACAGAACACTTAAATACAAACATTACTCTTGAGTGCAAAACGAGCACTTAAGTTCAAACAGAATTCTGAAATTCAGTACGTTTCGGTCCCACAAGAGCGCTTAAGGCCTAAAAGACCTTTAAAGTTCACACAAAGCTCCTAAATTTATAAGTAACTTCGTAAGAACGAGTAGGCTAATTGAATTAACCCTGAAAGTACACTTAAGTGACAGCTCAAGTCAGAGCCTATGTTTTTCAGACTAAGCCCGCGCCAATTGGTCAATATAGGCCTAGGTAGATTAGGCACTCTAAGCCTGTGTGTGTGTCAGATAAATTTTAGCTCCTATGCGTATTGAAGCAAGTTAGGGCAGTTAGGATTCTGTTTGTCCGAGTATTTTAGGGCCTATAGGCCTATTTGAGCGTCGGGCAAAGTTAGAACCTGAACAAATCCACAAGGGCCGTGACGAGGATTCGAACCTGCGTCCGAGAGCATCCCAGACGCTGCCTAAATTGGCTGAGCTACGACATGGTCAAAAAGTAGTTGAAACCGAAGTTCTACTGAACTTACTGGTTCCTGCAGCCTCTCTGAGGCACAAACCACATTTCTGTCTGTTAGAATCTGAAGGCCTATGCGAACCAGTTTGTGATAATGAATGTGTCTGGACAAAAGGATACATTTGTCCAGACAAAAGGATACATTTGTCCAGACAAAAGGATACATTTGTCCAGACAAAATTTGGACACATGAGGATCGATCAAGTCATTTCTGATTCATGTTTGTGTTTTGAGCATAGGCCAACCTGTTGTCAGTGTCATATATGTAAGTGTTTTGTCAATGAGTAGGCGCGTGCTCACCATGGTGAGTATGTTGATGATAATGAGTGAAATGAGGTATGTATTATGAGATTGGTATCTCATAATACAGTGAGGTGAGTATGTACAGTAAGAACAATGAGGTAAGTGCATTGAGGTGAGTGAGTAAAGTGAGGTGAGTGAGTAAAGTGAGGTGAGTGAGTACTGTGAGGTGAGTGAGTAAAGTGAGGTGAGTGAGTACTGTGAGGTGAGTGAGTAAAGTGAGGTGAGTGAGTAAAGTGAGGTGAGTGACCACAGTGAGATGAGTGACCACAGTGAGGTGAGTGACCACAGTGAGGTGAGTGACCACAGTGAGGCGAGTATGCACAGTAAGGTCTCGCGAAGGGCCTAAGCCATAAGGCAGGATTCATGAGTCATTAATCAGAGCATGAACTACCAGCCGTGAACTTTAAATCTCTTGTCGTAAGTCATCCAGTATACTTACGAGTCCTGGGCAGTGTGTGTGTGTACTCACCTATTTCTACTCACCTATTTGTGCTTGCAGGATCGAGTATTGACTATTGGATCCCGCATTTCTAGCCATCTGTTGTTTCCAGCAATGACTCCTGTCCCATTTCCCTTTCATATCTAGTTTTGAAATTAAAGAATAGAATTTGCTTCCACAACCTGCTCCTTAAGTGCATTCCATTTCTTCACTACGCTCACGCTAAAAGAAAACTTCCTAACATCTCTGTGACTCATCTGAGTTTCCAGCTTCCATACATGTCCCCTCGTTCTGTTATTATTACGTGTGAACATTTAATCTATTTCCACTTTGTCAATTCCCCTGAGAACGTATATATATATACGTTCCTATCATATCCCCCCTCTCCCTTCTTTTTTCTAGTATCGTAAGGTTCAGTTCCTTCAGGCGCTCTTCATATCCCATCCATCGTAACTCTTGGACAAGCCTCGTCGCAAACTTCTTAACCTTTTCCAGTTTCCTTCTGTATTTCTTTAGGTGGGGACTCCATGATGAGGCGGCATACTCTAAGACTGGTCTCACGTAGGCAGTGTAAAGCGCCCTAAAAGCCTCCTTACTTAGGTTTCTGAATGATGTTCTAACTTTTGCCAGTATCGAGTACGCTGCTATCGTTATCCTATTTATATGTGCCACAGGAATTAGATTGGGTGTTACGTCCACGCCCAGGTTTCTTTCTTGTATCGCCACAGGTAGGCAGTTCCCCTTCATTGTGTACTATCACTTTGGTCTTCTATCATCTGATCCCATTTCCATAACTTTGCATTTACTCGTGTTGAACTCCAGTAGTCATTTCTCTGACCATTTCCGCAACCTGTCCAGGTCCTCTTGGAGGATCCTACAATCCTAATCTGTCACAACTCTTCTCATTAATTTAAACATCTAACCTCAAACATCTAAAGATTTGAAATGTAGAATCTCGCAACATAAATACTCTGTTAGACATGGCCAATTGTCTAATGCTTTGTTCGTTCATCTGTCAGAAGATGCTCACCAAATTGATTGGGAGATGGTTTCTTCAATAACGAATTGTAAAAGCACTTATAACAGAAACATAATTGAATCTGCTTTGATACAAATTACAAAAGAAAGTAATTTGAACATTAGCAGTGGTCTATATAACTTAGATCCATTTTTGATAGATCAATTAAAGGGCGATTTGAGTAGGATCATTGGAACACATATGTCTCACTAATTCATTGTAAATATTTACTATCTTATGCTATTATTATCCATGGGTGGGCCTGTTGGTGGGTATGGATAGGAGCTGCATCGTATGTGCCAATAGGCCTTCTGCAGTTCATGTGTGGCTCATATTTGTGTCCACCTAATTCCCATTTATTCGTTATTGTACCTCACCTCACGCCACCATTCTCTTCTGCCTATATATGTCCAATACTTGACCTGTAAAATCACTCCTTCTGAAGATGTATTAATATACGAAAGTACTTAAGGAAATTCTTGTTTCAATTTTCCTCCATGGTCATATATATATATATATATATATATTATTAAATATGACCGAAAAAGTAAGATTAATAATTCTAACACGAATTTTCTCAATCTTTCGTACATTACGCTTCACTGTTGGAGGTAAATCAAAAATCACTTCTCCAAAATTCATTTTTATTTCTAGTCTGACGCGACACGGGCGCGTTTCGTAAAACTTATTACATTTTCAAAGACTTCACAAATACACAACTGATTAGAACTTACGTATCTCTGATTTTATATCTACATTTGAGTGAGGTGGGAGGGGTGATGTGGCATTAACACAAGACAGAACAAGAGGGGATATTAATAGGGTATTAAAAGTATCAACACAAGACAGAACAGAAACAATGGGTATTGAATAGAAGTGTTTGTAGAAAGCCTATTGGTCCATATTTCTTGATGCTTCTATATTGGAGCGGAGTCTTGAGGTGGGTAGAATATAGTTGTGCAATAATTGGCTGTTGATTGCTGGTGTTGACTTCTTGATGTGTAGTGCCTCGCAAACGTCAAGCCGCCTGCTATCGCTGTATCTATCGATGATTTCTGTGTTGTTTACTAGGATTTCTCTGGCGATGGTTTGGTTATGGGAAGAGATTATATGTTCCTTAATGGAGCCCTGTTGCTTATGCATCGTTAAACGCCTAGAAAGAGATGTTGTTGTCTTGCCTATATACTGGGTTTTTTGGAGCTTACAGTCCCCAAGTGGGCATTTGAAGGCATAGACGACGTTAGTCTCTTTTAAAGCGTTCTGTTTTGTGTCTGGAGAGTTTCTCATGAGTAGGCTGGCCGTTTTTCTGTTTTTTTCATGAGTAGGCCAGCCTACTCATGAGAAACTCTCCAGACACAAAACAGAACGCTTTAAAAGAGACTAACGTCGTCTATGCCTTCAAATGCCCACTTGGGGACTGTAAGCTCAACAGCCAATTATTGCACAACTATATTCTACCCACCTCAAGACTCCGCTCCAATATAGAAGCATCAAGAAATATGGACCAATAGGCTTTCTACAAACACTTCTATTCAATATCCATTGTTTCGTGTTCTGTCTTGTGTTGATGAAATTAATACCCTATTAATACTCTTGTTCTGTCTTGTGTTGATGAAATTAATACCCTATTAATACCACACTTTGTTCTGTCTTGTGTTAATGCCACATCACCCCTTCCACCTCACTCAAATGTAGATATAAAATCGGAGATACGTAAGTTCTATTCAGTTGTGTATTTGTGAACTAAAGTCTTTGAAAATGTAATAAGTTTTACGAAACGCGCCCGTGTCGCGTCAGACTAGAAATAAAAATGAATTTTGGAGAATTGATTTTTGATTTACCTCCAACAGTGAAGCGTAATGTACGAAAGATTGAGAAAATTCGTGTTAGAATTATTAATCTTACTTTTTCGGTCATATTTAATAATATATATATATATATATATATATATATATATATATATATATATATATATATATATATATATATATATATCTATATATATATATACATATATAACTGAAAACTCACACCCCAGAAGTGACTCGAACCCATACTCCCAGAAGCAACGCAACTGGTATGTACAAGACGCCTTAATCCACTTGACCATCACGACCGGACAAAATGAGGTGATAGCCGAGGCTATTTGAACCACCCCACCGCCGGCACTCGGATAGTAATCTTGGGCATAGCATTTTACCAAATCACCTCATTCTTTGGGGCACACGTGAGGAACACAAATGCGAACAAGCCTGAATGGTCCCCAGGACAATATGCAACTGAAAACTCACACCCCAGAAGTGACTCAAACCCATACTCCCAGAAGCAACGCAACTGGTATGTACAAGACGCCTTAATCCACTTGACCATCACGACCGGACAAAATGAGGTTATAGCCGAGGCTATTTGAACCACCCCACCGCCGGCACTCGGATAGTAATCTTGGGCATAGCATTTTACCAAATCACCTCATTCTTTGGGGCACACGTGAGGAACACAAATGCGAACAAGCCTGAATGGTCCCCAGGACAATATGCAACTGAAAACTCACACCCCAGAAGTGACTCGAACCCATACTCCCAGAAGCAACGCAACTGGTATGTAGAAGACGCCTTAATCTTGTGAGTTTTCAGTTGCATATTGTCCTGGGGACCATTCAGGCTTGTTCGCATTTGTGTTCCTCACGTGTGCCTCAAAGAATGAGGTGATTTGGTAAAATGCTATGCCCAAGATTACTATCCGAGTGCCGGCGGTGGGGTGGTTC
>NC_091198.1:22707474-22769974 GCF_040958095.1 Procambarus clarkii
TGAAGAAGCCATCTCCTAATCAATTTGGTGAGAATTTTCTGACAAACAAACAAAGCATTAGACAATTGACCATGTCTTACAGAGTATTTATGTTGCAAAATTCTACATTTCAAATCTTTAGATGTTTGCCCAACATATAATCTATTACAGGCTCTACAAGGTATTTTATAAATGACACCATTATCACTACGAGGGCTGTTCCTAACAGTTTACCAACAGCATTTTCGAAGTTAAACAATACATGTATATCAAAACGTTTCAAGGCCTTGACCATATTTCCCAACCCAGAAAAATATGGTAAACATAACACATTCTTTGGACGAATTTTCTCACTGTTCGTGGTCTGAACTTCTACATGGGTACCATCGAGCAGAGGGTCTTAGTTGACATGGATTTGAAACCCGCCATATACTGCAGGTATGTTGATGACATTTTTACGCAGGTACCTGATGTCAGACGTCTGCAGCAGCTGAAGGAGGCATTTAAGCAAAATTCGGTGTTAAGTTTCA
This sequence comes from Procambarus clarkii, assembly GCF_040958095.1. NCBI lineage: Eukaryota > Metazoa > Arthropoda > Malacostraca > Decapoda > Cambaridae > Procambarus > Procambarus clarkii. Next base: position 22,707,984 of record NC_091198.1, read on the forward strand.
CTTACGAGATGGAGAGTGATGGGAAGCTGCTCGTTCTAGATGTAACAGTCACGGAAAGAAATGGTGGCTTCCACACTGCAGTCTACACTAGAGAAACAAACATAGGAATGTGCCTTAATGCCTTTAGATACTGCGCAGACAGGTACAAGAGGAGTGTTGTCAACGCTTACGTCGATCGGGCTCTCACTCACAGCTCTGGTTGGAAGCAAGTCGATGAAGAACATTGTTGGGTAAGGCAGGTCCTAGTCAGCAATGGCTTCTATAACGGTTATGTTGAAGGCGTCATAAAAAGAAAGGTGAAACGCCATGCAACCTCTGAAGAGTCAATTAACACAACACTTGTATTCCCTATTAGACTGTTTTACAGGAACTTCTTTTTGGCGGCTCATAAAACGGAGGAAAGTGTCCTGAAAGATATTATTAATAGGAACGTTATCCTCGCAAACAAAAATCAGAAGATACAATTGACAATTTATTACAAAAACAAGAAAACGGCCAACCTACTCATGAAGAACTCCCCAGACACCAAACAGAACGCCTTGAAGGACACCAACGTCGTCTATGCCTTCACATGCCCACTTGGGGACTGTCAGCCCCAAAGATCTCAGTATATAGGCAAGACAACAACGTCTCTTTCTTGGCGATTAACAATGCACAAACAACAGGGCTCCACCAAGGAACATATAATCTCCTCTCAAAACCAGACCATCACCAGAGAAATCTTAACAAGCAACACAGAAATCATTGATAGATACAGCGATAGCAGGAAACTCGACATCAGCAAGGCACTACACATCAAAAAGTCTAACACCAGCAATCAACAGCCAATTAACATATAACTATATTCTACCCACTTCAATACCCTGAACCAACATAGAAGCAGCAAGAGCAATATTGCAATATATAGCAAATATAGAAGCAACAAATATGCCATATACCCAGTGTTTCGTGTTCTGTCTTTTGTCACCTCACACAAAAGCAAATATAAGCATGAAATGATGTGTGTAAAAACCTGTCTTTGAAAATGTGAGAAGTCCTTGTGAAAGGCTTTTAGGCGTCAGACCATAAATAAAAATTCAAAAATGAACTGTGGAAAGTTAATTTTCAATTACCCCCTGAGAGTGAAGAAAAAAGTAAGAAATAATGAAAAGATTCGTCTTAGAATCGTTAATCTTACCCTTTCGGTCATACTCAACAACATATATATATATATATATATATATATATATATATATATATATATATATATATATATATATAACTGAAAACTCACACCCCAGAAGTGACTCGAACCCATACTGCCAGGAGCAACGCAACTGGTATGTACAGGGACGCCTTAATCCGCTTGACCATCACGACCGGACAAAAGGAAGTGATAGCCGAAGCTATTTGAACCACTTCCCCGCCGGCACTCGGATGGTAATCTTGGGCATAGCATTTTATCAAATCACCTCATTCTTTGGGGCACACGTGAGGAACACAAATGCGAACAAGCCTGAATGGTCCCCAGGACTATATGCAACTGAAAACTCACACCCCAGAAGTGACTCGAACCCATACTGCCAGGAGCAACGCAACTGGTATGTACAGGGACGCCTTAATCCGCTTGACCATCACGACCGGACAAAAGGAAGTGATAGCCGAAGCTATTTGAACCACTTCCCCGCCGTGATTTGAGGTGATTTGATAAAATGCTATGCCCAAGATTACCATCCGAGTGCCGGCGGGGAAGTGGTTCAAATAGCTTCGGCTATCACTTCCTTTTGTCCGGTCGTGATGGTCAAGCGGATTAAGGCGTCCCTGTACATACCAGTTACGTTGCTCCTGGCAGTATGGGTTCGAGTCACTTCTGGGGTGTGAGTTTTCAGTTGCATATAGTCCTGGGGACCATTCAGGCTTGTTCGCATATATATATATATATATATATATATATATATATATATATATATATATATATATATATATATATATATATATATATACATAAAGGGAGTACCACCTCTGGCTGGAAGACGGGGGACCCATAGCCTCGGAGGAAATCACACATAACGCATTAGAGGCAATATTTAGGTCCCCTCCAATACAGTTTCTGTGTGTATTGTGACGAGAAAATAGATGTTAGTGCAGTCTCCCTAGGGCAGATGGAATGCCAGTCACACAAAACAAACAAAAAACGAAAAAAAAAGACTGCAATTCGTCTTCACTGTGAGGCAACTGTAGGATAAGAGAGAGAGAAAAAACATTTAAAAATAGTTTACTTATAAAACATTACTTTAAATAATTTACAAAACAAAAAATAATATCCAGGCTTGGGTCTAATACAACGTGTGCAAAACAAACAATATGAACAATCAAATTTACGTTACATTAATGTGCAAATAAAATAAGGTGCTAGAATACTGTGAACTAGACTGCATAAACCTGTTACCACACCGAGATATGCTGACAGATCATTGCAGTAGAGCACTCAGGAGTAATTTGAATCGTGGTGGTGGCTGGCTTTTATTTATATGGAACGACAGCCGTCCAGGTGGCGCTGGTATCGTTGATAACTAGGAACCGGCTCACTGTAATTAGCAGATGTGTTTGTTTCAGAGGTGGCGTGATTCTGAGGCATCACCAGGTGCGAGGAGGGTGACGGGCTGTGGGGGAGGTAGACTGGTGGTACTCTGTCTAGACGTTTTGAGAGGTGTTGTTGTTGCTCTTGTGGCTGCAGTTCTTAAATATATAGACGTGGTATGATAGAATAGGTGAAGATGGAGCAGGCTGAATCTCTTCCTAGAGAGATTACCGTTACAATATATATATATATATATATATATATATATATATATATATATATATATATATATATATATATATATATATATATATATATATATATATATATATATATATATATATGTTAGTATATTTTGGTAGCAGTCTTTCCTGTAGACATATATTATTAAATATGACCGAAAAAGTAAGATTAATAATTCTAACACGAATTTTCTCTATCTTTCTTAGGTTTCTTTTCACTGTTGATGGTAATTCAAAGATCAATTCTCCAAAATTCATTTTTATTTCTAGTCTGACGCGACACCTGAGCGCGTTTCGTAAAACTTATTACATTTCCAAAGACTTTAGTTTAACACACAACTGAAAGTGAATAGAGCTTACACATCTTCGAGTTTATATCTACATTTGGGTGAGGTGGATGAGGTGAAAAACAAACTTTCAACAATGGGTATTCAATGGGTATTAAATTCCAACACAAGACAGAACACGAAACAATGGGTATTGAATGGGTATTAAATTCAAACACAAGACAGAACACGAAACAATGGGTATTGAATGGAAGTAATTGTAGAAAGCCTATTGGTCCATATTTCTTGATGCTTCTATATTGGAGCGGAATCTTGAAGTGGGTAGAATAGAGTTATTAGAATAACTATATTCTACCCACTTCAAGACTCCGCTCCAATATAGAAGCATCAAGAAATATGGACCAATAGGCTTTCTACAATTACTTCCATTCAATACCCATTGTTGAAAGTTTGTTTTTCACCTCATCCACCTCACCCAAATGTAGATATAAACTCGAAGATGTGTAAGCTCTATTCAGTTTCAGTATTGTGTTTGTAAACTAAAGTCTTTGAAAATGTAATAAGTTTTACGAAACACGCTCAGGTGTCGCGTCAGACTAGAAATATAAATGAATTTTGGAGAATTGATCTTTGAATTACCATCAACAGTGAAAAGAAACGTAAGAAAGATAGAGAAAATTCGTGTTAGAATTATTAATCTTACTTTTTCGGTCATATTTAATAATATATATATATATATGTTTCATTGAATATGACCGCATATTCTGTATTTATTATTTTCTGGTTTAGGGCTTCTATCCCTCTAACTATTTTCTTAGCATCAGGGCTTAATTGAAATAGGAGTTCTCCAAAACTCATTTTCGTACTTTTAAGGTGAAGAAAAGAAGTGATTTACTATAGAGTGTATTACACTTATTTGTATAATTTGCACGACGTTTCGAACCTCCATGGTTCATTCTCAAGTGAACAGATCTTACAATACTAGTTGATTTTATACCCGCATTAGGTCAGGTGATAATACAATGAAGGTGAAAACATGGGGGGATACATAAGGGATAAACATAGGGGCTGCAGAAGGCTTATTGGCCCATACGAGGCATCTCCTATCTAAACACAAAGATTAATCCAGTGTAATTGGCCTGTTATGTTGGACATTGTCTTCTGTGTTGGCATCGATATGTTCTTGTCTTGTCCTTACTCTCATGGTGGGTAGAGTAAATAGTTCCGTGATTTGGGTGTTCATGGTAGGTCGCTCTATTCTTATGTGAATTGCCTCAAGAATTTGTAATCTTCTTGAATCTTGGGTTTTGTCTATTATGCAAGTATTCTTGTTCAACATTTCTCTTGTTAGAGTAATGTCATGGGCTTGTCTCATGTGATTCCTAGGGGCACCAGATTGAAGATGGCATGTCAAACGCCTCGTCAGCTTGGTCGACGTCATACCTATGTACTTACATTGAAGGTTACATCCTTCGTGGGGGCAAGTGTACATGTATACAACGCTTGACTGCTGTAGAGGGTTCTCCGTCGGCTTCGGGCTGTTTTTGATAAGGAGTTCGGAAGTCTTCTTGGTTTTGTAGAATATTATCAGGTTTATGTTTTGGTTAGGAGTAGTGCTTTTTACTCCTTTACGGATTATTTATTTCATTATTCTTTCCTCTTTTATATGTTCACTGTGCATGGTTGATTTGTAATATAATTTTATTGGGGGTGTTGTGGTTTCTGTTCTAGGTTCTGAATTATATCAACGGTCCAAGTGTCTTCTTATAGCAGCGTTTATTTCCGCGTTGCTATATCCGTTGTTCAACAACGGATATAGCAACGATGCACCGCCTGTTTATATCCACCCAAACTCAAATGTCTGACCTACCCTTGAAACACTCCCGCTATGCCCATGCTACCAGGCATTTACTTCTTGATAATATCTTCCACTTTCACCAAGATTTATTTAGTTTCTTCTGTCATGCCATTTTTTTGCAGTAAATATTTAATAGGTAAAATTCGAGTGCATAAATATTCACATATGTTGCATAAAATTCACATATATATAAATATGCCAATCGACATATTCAGCGACAATCGGTGATTCGACATAACAGAAGCACTAAACATTAATCACTTTCAACCAATTCCCAGAAGTAAGCTCACGGCTACTGCATTAGATAGTCAACGAGAATGTGGACGAAGACCACTCAGACACGGTAGTAACCCCGACTTATCACACCCATATGGAATATATATATTGCTTTGTTTCCTCCTATTGGATACACTTTCCCCCTCTGCCTCTGATGATGCCTCGTGTATCTTTGCGAAACATTTCGGGTCTATTAATAAACGTGTAAACATGAACTTTATTGTTCATTTTTAAACTGTTTTCCCATACGAAGGACATGACTAAAGAAGAACATTTGTTCTTCTTTAGTCATGTCATTGTTCTGATCCTGTCAGTCGTTTCTAAAGCACATTTTTAAAAGAACAATTGCTTTCGAAGTATACTGTTGTCACTAGGTTGTATAGTGTTGTCACTAGTATACTTATGAAGTATACTAATGTCACTAGGTTGTATAGTGTTGTCACTAGTATACTTATGAAGTATACTAATGTCACTAGGTTGTATAGTGTTGTCACTAGTATACTTATGAAGTATACTAATGTCACTAGGTTGTAGTATACTTATGAAGTATACTAATGTCACTATGTTATTGTATACTTATGAAGTATACTGTTGTCACTAGGTTGTATAGTGTTGTCACTAGTATACTTATGAAGTATACTGTTGTCACTAGGTTGTATAGTGTTGTCACTAGTATACTTATGAAGTATACTAATGTCACTAGGTTGTAGTATACTTATGAAGTATACTAATGTCACTATGTTATTGTATACTTATGAAGTATACTGTTGTCACTAGGTTGTATAGTGTTGTCACTAGTATACTTATGAAGTATACTAATGTCACTATGTTATTGTATACTTATGAAGTATACTGTTGTCACTAGGTTGTATAGTGTTGTCACTAGTATACTTATGAAGTATACTGTTGTCACTAGGTTGTATAGTGTTGTCACTAGTATACTTATGAAGTATACTGTTGTCACTAGGTTGTATAGTGTTGTCACTAGTATACTTATGAAGTATACTGTTGTCACTAGGTTGTATAGTGTTGTCACTAGTATACTTATGAAGTATACTGTTGTCACTAGGTTGTATAGTGTTGTCACTAGTATACTTATGAAGTATACTAATGTCACTAGGTTGTAGTATACTTATGAAGTATACTAATGTCACTAGGTTGTAGTATACTTAGGAAGTATACTAATGTCACTAGGTTGTAGTATACTTATGAAGTATACTAATGTCACTAGGTTGTAGTATACTTATGAAGTATACTAATGTCACTAGGTTGTAGTATACTTAGGAAGTATACTAATGTCACTAGGTTGTAGTATACTTAGGAAGTATACTAATGTCACTAGGTTGTAGTATACTTATGAAGTATACTAATGTCACTAGGTTGTAGTATACTTATGAAGTATACTAATGTCACTAGGTTGTAGTATACTTATGAAGTATACTAATGTCACTAGGTTGTAGTATACTTATGAAGTATACTAATGTCACTAGGTTGTAGTATACTTATGAAGTATACTAATGTCACTAGGTTGTAGTATACTTAGGAAGTATACTAATGTCACTAGGTTGTAGTATACTTAGGAAGTATACTAATGTCACTAGGTTGTAGTATACTTATGAAGTATACTAATGTCACTAGGTTGTAGTATACTTATGAAGTATACTAATGTCACTAGGTTGTAGTATACTTATGAAGTATACTAATGTCACTAGGTTGTAGTATACTTATGAAGTATACTAATGTCACTAGGTTGTAGTATACTTATGAAGTATACTAATGTCACTAGGTTGTAGTATACTTATGAAGTATACTAATGTCACTAGGTTGTAGTATACTTAGGAAGCCACCCACCTAACCTAATTTAACGATGCTGAGAAAACGTCGTTTTTTCGTGGACTAAGAATTGTTAGTCGTGTTTTAGTACCGCTCGTGAAGTTAGGAGAGTAACTAACCAGTACTAGTGGCTAGTTATAATTTCAAGTTACTGCCAACCCAATATACTTGTTAATTACCTTTGCGTGATCTGTTGCCAGTGGGATTCGAAGCCTAACGACACATAAATATTGTGATGTGTATGTTTTTTAAGCTGATTTCAAGGACAATGTTCAGTTACGTTCAAAATGTTGTGAATTTACGTTCAAAGTTCAGCCCCCCCATTGAACCTGTATTAAAAACTTCAGAACCCCACAGGCTTGTGTTCTCTTAGGCTTATAGAACTTAGACTTAGAGACCATAGGCTTATAGACCTTAGACTCAGAGATTTTAGGCTTATAGCCGCAGAAGAAAGACCCTATCGTCAGCCACGTGGCGATAAGGGTCGAATGGTTGACTAACAAGGAGGCGGAGTGACCTGAAGTGGTTCCTCCGTCGTCAGGGTGTTCCGTGGGGTTGAGCTCCGGTACGGAACACCCGGAGCAGGAGAGGGGTTAAGCCTCAACACGGAACATGTCTTCAAGGCGCCACTCACCTTCATAAGCTCCCCCCCCCTTCCCGCACGGCGGCTCACAGGGAGCAAAATGAACTTTTTTCCACTTATGGCTTGTGTTGTGAGGGCCGGGGGGGGGGGCGAGATGAGGTGGTGAGACGTAATGGGGGTCACTTATACCAGGGGGAGGGGGGTCACTTACACCAGGGGGACAGGGGTACTTATACCAGGGGGAGGGGGTACTTATACCAGGGGGACAGGGGTACTTATACCAGGGGGAGGGGGGTACTTATACCAGGGGGAGGGGGGTCACTTACACCAGGGGGACAGGGGTACTTATACCAGGGGGACAGGGGTACTTATACCAGGGGGAGGGGGGGTACTTATACCAGGGGGACAGGGGTACTTATACCAGGGGGAGGGGGGTACTTATACCAGGGGGAGGGGGGGTACTTATACCAGGGGGACAGGGGTACTTATACCAGGGGGAGGGGGGGTACTTATACCAGGGGGAGGGGGGTACTTATACCAGGGGGACAGGGGTACTTATACCAGGGGGAGGGGGGGGTACTTATACCAGGGGGACAGGGGTACTTATACCAGGGGGAGGGGGGTACTTATACCAGGGGGAGGGGGGGTACTTATACCAGGGGGGAGGGGGGGTACTTATACCAGGGGGACAGGGGTACTTATACCAGGGGGAGGTGGTACTTATACCAGGGGGGACAGGGGTACTTATACCAGGGGGACAGGGGTACTTATACCAGGGGGAGGGGGGGTACTTATACCAGGGGGAGGGGGGGTACTTATACCAGGGGGACAGGGGTACTTATACCAGGGGGAGGGGGGGTACTTATACCAGGGGGACAGGGGTACTTATACCAGGGGGAGGTGGTACTTATACCAGGGGGGACAGGGGTACTTATACCAGGGGGACAGGGGTACTTATACCAGGGGGAGGGGGGGTACTTATACCAGGGGGAGGGGGGGGTACTTATACCAGGGGGACAGGGGTACTTATACCAGGGGGAGGGTGGTACTTATACCAGGGGGAGGGGGGGGTACTTATACCAGGGGGAGGGGGGGTACTTATACCAGGGGGAGGGGGGGGGTACTTATACCAGGGGGACAGGGGTACTTATACCAGGGGGAGGTGGTACTTATACCAGGGGGGACAGGGGTACTTATACCAGGGGGACAGGGGTACTTATACCAGGGGGAGGGGGGGGTACTTATACCAGGGGGAGGGGGGGGGGTACTTATACCAGGGGGAGGGGGGTACTTATACCAGGGGGAGGTGGTACTTATACCAGGGGGAGGGGGGGGGGTACTTATACCAGGGGGAGGGGGGGTACTTATACCAGGGGGACAGGGGGGGGTACTTTTACCAGGGGGAGGGGGGGTACTTATACCAGGGGGAGGGGGGTACTTATACCAGGGGGAGGGGGATACTTATACCAGGGGGAAGGGGGGTACTTATACCAGGGGGACAGGGGTACTTATACCAGGGGGACAGGGGTACTTATACCAGGGGGAGGGGGGTACTTATACCAGGGGGAGGGGGGTACTTATTCCAGAGGGAGAGGGGTACTTATACCAGGGAGCGGGGGTACTTATACCAGGGGGAGGGGGGTACTTATACCAGGGAGAGGGGGGTACTTATACCAGGGGGAGGGGGTACTTATACCAGGGGGAGGGGGTACTTATACCAGGGGGACAGGGGTACTTATACCAGGGGGAGGGGTTACTTATACCAGGGGGAGGGGTTACTTATACCAGGGGGAGGGGGGGGAACTTATACCAGGGGGGTACTTATACCAAGAGGAGGGGCGTACTTATACCAGGGGCACTTACATCAGGGGGCACTTACATCAGTGTGGCACTTACATCAGGGGCACTTACATCAGGGGCACTTAAATCAGGGGGCACTTATATCAAGGAGCACTTACATCAGGGGGCACTAATATCAGGGGCACTTACATCAGAGGCACTTACATCAGATGCACTTACCTCAGGGGCACTTACATCAAGGGCACTTGCAACAAGGGGCACTTACATCAGGGGCACTAACATCAGGGGCACTAACATCAGGGGCTCTTATATCAAGGGGCACTTACATCAGGGGCATCTACATCGGGGCGCACTTACATCAAGGTGGCATTTACATCAAGGGCACTTACACCAGAGGCACTTACATCAGGGTCACTTACATCAGGGGCACTTACCTAAGGGGCACTTATATCAGAGGCACTTACATTAGGGGGCACTTACGTCAAGGTGGCATTTACATCAGGGGGCATTTACATCAGGTGGCACTTACATCAGGGGCATTTACATCAGGGAGCACTTACATCAGGGACACTTACATCAGGGGCACTTACATTAGGGGCACTCACATCAGGGGCACTCACATCAGGGGGCACTCACATCAGGGGGCTCTCACATCAGGGGCACTTATATCAGGGGCACTTACATCAGGGGCACTTACATCAGGGGCATTTACATAAGGGGGCACTTACATCAGGGGGGCACTCACATCAGGGGCACTTACATCAGGGGCACTTACATCAGGGGGGCACTCACATCAGGGGCACTTACATCAGGGGCACTTACATCAGGGGCACTTACATCAGAGGCACTTACATCAGGGACACTTATATCAGGGGCACTTACATCAGGGGCACTCACATCAGGGGCACTTACATCAGGGGTACTTACATCAAGGGGCACTTACATCAGGGGGCACTTACATCAGGAACACTCACATCAGGGGCACTTTTATCAGGGGCACTTACATCAGCGGGCACTTACATCAGGGGCACTTACATCAGGGGCACTTACATCAGGGGCACTCGCATCAGGGGCACTTACATCAGGGGCACTTACATCAGGGGGCACTTACATCAGGGACACTCACATCAGGGACACTTATATCAGGGGCACTTACATCAGGGGCACTCAAACGCGAGGGAACACTAAGACCAGGGAACACTAACGTCAGGGAACACTAACGCTAGGGAACACTAACGCCAGGGAACACTAACGCCAGGGAACACTAACGCCAGGGAACACTAACGCTAGGGAACACTAACGCCGAGGAACACTAACGCCAGGGAACACTAACGCCGAGGAACACTAACGCCAGGGAACACTAACGCCAGGGAACACTAACGCCAGGGAACACTAACGCTAGGGAACACTAACGCCGAGGAACACTAACGCCAGGGAACACTAACGCCGAGGAACACTAACGCCAGTGAACACTAACGCCAGGGAACACTAACGCTAGGGAACACTAATGCCAGGGAACACTAACGCCAGGGAACACTAACGCCATGGAACACTAAAGCCAAGGAACACTAACGCCAGGGAACACTAACGTCAGGGAACACTAACGCCAGGGAACACTAACGCTAGGGAACACTAACGCCAGGGAACACTAACGCCAGGGAACACTAACGCCATGGAACACTAAAGCCAAGGAACACTAACGCCAGGGAACACTAACGTCAGGGAACACTAACGTTAGGGAACACTAACGCCAGGGAACACTAACGTCAGGGAACACTAACGCCAGGGAACACTAACGCCAGGGAACACTAAAGCCAAGGAACACTAACGTCAGGGAACACTAACGACAGGGAACACTAACGTCAGGGAACACTAACGTCAGGGAACACTAACGTCAGGGAACACTAACGTCAGGGAACACAAATGTCAGGGAACATTAACGCCACGGAGCACTAATGTCAGGGAACACTAACGTCAGGGAACACTAACGTCAGGGAGCACTAACGCCAGGGAACACTAACGTCAGGGAACACTAACGTCAGGGAACACTAACGTCAGGGAACACTAATGACAGGGAACACTAACGCAAGGGAACACTAACGTCAGGGAACACTAACGTCAGGGAACACTAACGCCAGGGAACGCTAACGTCAGGGAGCACTAACGTCAGGGAACACTAACGCCAGGGAACGCTAACGTCAGGGAGCACTAACGTCAGGGAACACTAACGCCAGGGAACACTAACGTCAGGGAACATTAATGGGAGGAAGAACTAACGCGAGGGAACACTAACGCCAGGGAACACTAACGCCAGGGAACACTAACGCCAGGGAACACTAACGTCATGGAACTCTATCGTCATGGAACACTAACGCCCGGGAACACTAACGCCCGGGAACACTAACGCCAGTTAATACTAACGCCGGAGAGCACTAACTCAAAGGGTTTCTTAGTTAAGGTATATACCAGAGAAGACACTTTACTACTTATCTACGGATACCTAAAGATATCTATCCCTCAACGCCTTAGATGCCCAAATGCTTTAGATGAAGAAATAACCGGAAGAACCCAATCTGAGGCAAGAATACTGAAGAATGAAGAAGTGCTTGCCTCACTTACCTCAGGAGACGTAAAGGTAAAGAAGGGAGGGGAGTCGAAGTACTCTTCAACTTCGAGTAGTAGCGAAGTTGCAGCTACTACTTCGACTGAGTACCTAAGTAGGTACTCAGTCGAAGCTACTGAGTACCTACCTTCGTCGGGGACGTAGAGGTTGAGGTAGAGACAGTCTTCACTCTGGCGACTGAGTGCAGGAAGGTAGCTCCTGAGCGCCTGCAGGCGGCCGCGCGACATTCGAGTCAACGCGGCCGTTTCGTTGGAAATATCTGGCAGTCGCTGGGGGCAGGCCGGGCCGAACTGGGCGGCCTCGTGGACGCCCACCCACTGGGAGAGGGTACGGGTCGGGCTGAAGCGATTAGCGCCCACCGGGGGCGTGGCATAGGGTACCCCTAGGTAGGTCGCTACCCGCATGCCATACCCGCCCACCTGCCGGAAGAACCCCCGAAGTTGTCCGTATTTCGTCACAATGGTCGGGGTTTTCTTGAGGGATTCACAGTTGGCCACTCCGACGGCGATCACCATCACCGCGCAGGCCGCCCACGCCCAGCTGGGCGGAGCCCGGGTCCTCATGATTATAATAATTCCACAAATTTATTGTGGGCGGCAGGTGGTATTAGAATTATCGTCCTCTGGGACAGCGGTATAATTCCATGTCACTCTTTAGTCCACATCGCACCTGAATATTCACTTCTACTTATTTTATCGCCGTCACTTTCCACGGTAGGCCATGATGACAGGTTAGGGGGAACAAGATATCAAAGTTATCACTCGATAGCGAACACAGAACGCGGAGCTGGGCCTTAACCAGAGTGAAGGAGACGGAGAGCGGGACGCGAGGTCCTCACACCGCCACGTCTGCCAGTACACTGCCGCACAGTTGCCAGCACACTCTGAAAAATTATCGTACAGTCTTCAAAGAGATCCAACTAAATGACTAAATTTCCCCTAACAGTTAAACCTTGATCAAATGGCCATAGACATATATAAATATATAAATTTCATTGACACATCTGAGTATCAACATTGACACAATTGGACAATTTGTTTAGAAAATCGATTTTGCAAATAGAATGTGCAGGTATCTGGAGGCTTGATCTGGCATGCGTGGCAGCCTCTCTGGTGCAATGTTATCTCGCCCTTCTGCTCACCTTCGTTAAGGGTCATTTTCTAAACACTTCTGTGATAATAGTTTGTGTTGTTCTACTGATACTCAACTCACACCTTCACCTGATATACTGATGAATTGCTCTACTGATATTTAATCAACACGCTTCTTATAACGAGACAACTCTGATACTGAAGTACCGTTACTCTGATACCTGAACAACTTCCCCTTATACCGAAATAAAAATCCTCTGTGGCATAAAAATCCACATTCTCCTAACACTAATATTTGAGTAGCACTCCCCTGATACTAAGCCAGATCCCTGATACTATGTCAATACTCCTGATACCGAGGGAGGACAGTCCTCATACCTACTACCATCACCTAAGTAGAACAGCGGGAGAGAGAGAGAGAGATAGAGAGAGAGAGAGAGAGAGAGAGAGAGAGAGAGAGAGAGAGAGAGAGAGAGAGAGAGAGAGAGAGAGAGAGAGAGAGAGAGAGAGAGAGAGAGAGAGAGAGAGAGAGACAGACAGACAGACAGACAGACAGACAGACAGACAGACAGACAGACAGACAGACAGACAGACAGACAGACAGACAGACAGACAGACAGAGAAAGAGAGAATTTCAGTGATGTCGGCCTAAAGAGAACTTAAAATGTTTCAGAAGAAGGCTTGTGATAAAAATGTTATGTTTGGAGTTGTTTGTTAGGCTGTCGGATGAACTCGTCTTAAAGAAAGTGGACGTCTCAGTCACTTAAAGTGTAAGTTACACTTGGGTGTACCAGGTGTTGTTCCTTGGTGGTGTTGTCGGCGGTGATGTCTTGATGGGGGGGGGGTCATAGTATTGGGTTGTTGTTAAAGATTTGCTACCTGGAATAAGAAGTTCCAAGTAGCACGGGCTATGGTGAGCCCGGAGTAGTATTGGGGTTGGTTTGTGTTCCTTGGCTGGGACCTATCTTCCCTCCCATTCTCTCTTTACACATCCCTCATTCTCTCTCTCTCTCTCTCTCTCTCTCTCTCTCTCTCTCTCTCTCTCTCTCTCTCTCTCTCTCTCTCTCTCTCTCTCTCCCCGTCTTTATTTGCTTGTTCTTGCACTTGCTCTTCAAAGCCTTTACCCCTTCCTTACTGTTCTTACCCTAATTTAACTATTCTTTATTGTTCTTACCTTAACTGTTCCTCGTTGATCTTACCCTAATTTGCCGCTCTCTTCTTGACCGCTCTTCTCTGTTCCTCTTTCTTTAGTTTTCCATTCCTTCTGCCTCCCTCATTCCTCAGTGGTTTGGCCCTCATGTTTCCTCACTCTCAGCTCGCCTCACACTCCCTCACCTCTCACACTTCTCTCACACTTCTCATCTTGCAGTACACCTGCTCCCATCTCCCTTTCTCTCACGTCACATTCCCTCCCCCCTCCTCACCTACTCTATCATTCCCTACATCTCACCTCACCCGTCCATGCCTCACTTCAGCCTCTCTCTTCCCCCTCATTGCTTCTCTCCCTGTGCATCCATTAATCTGGTTCCTCTCATTTCCTCCCTCTCCTCTCTCTCTCTCTATTTCTCAGTGTGGTTAAATCATAATATGTCTCTCATCTCCCTCACTTATAGAGTCCTCTATTCTCATTACTTTCTCCCTTCATCTTCTCCTCTTGTTATTTCTCTCTGGTCTTAGAGGCTCTTCTATCATGCCTTCTTCTTTCACACAATTTTCCTCTATTTCCCTCCCTTCCCTCATTCTACGTCGGCATCCATCTCATTTTACAAGTTCTTATTCCATTTCTTCCTCTTTGATCCTCTCTCTCTCTCTCTCATCGCCTACTTCTCTTCTCCCCTTCTACTCATTCTCCTTTCCTTCTGTCATTTGCCCGGTTATCTTCTCCTTCCACTTCCCCCTCATTCATTTATTCCTCCTCCTCCTCTTCTTTCTCTCCACTTTCGTATCACATTAAGCTTTCAAACATTTTTCCCTCTCACTTAATACGCCTTCTCTCCTTACCATGCCTCTCTTCTCTCCTTATTATGCCTCTCTTCTCTCCTTATTATGCCTCTCTTCTCTCCTTACCATGCCTCTCTTCTCTCCTTATTATGCCTCTCTTCTCTCCTTATTATGCCTCTCTTCTCTCCTTACCATGCCTCTCTTCTCTCCTTACCATGCCTCTCTTCTCTCCTTACCATGCCTCTCTTCTCTCCTTACCATGCCTCTCTTCTCTCCTTATTATGCCTCTCTTCTCTCCTTACCATGCCTCTCTTCTCTCCTTACCATGCCTCTCTTCTCTCCTTATTATGCCTCTCTTCTCTCCTTACCATGCCTCTCTTCTCTCCTTACCATGCCTCTCTTCTCTCTTACCATGCCTCTCTTCTCTCTTACCATGCCTCTCTTCTCTCTTACCATGCCTCTCTTCTCTCTTACCATGCCTCTCTTCTCTCTTACCATGCCTCTCTTCTCTCTTACCATGCCTCTCTTCTCTCTTACCATGCCTCTCTTCTCTCTTACCATGCCTCTCTTCTCTCCTTACCATGCCTCTCTTCTCTCTTACCATGCCTCTCTTCTCTCCTTATTATGCCTCTCTTCTCTCCTTACCATGCCTCTCTTCTCTCCTTATTATGCCTCTCTTCTCTCCTTACCATGCCTCTCTTCTCTCCTTATTATGCCTCTCTTCTCTCTTACCATGCCTCTCTTCTCTCTTACCATGCCTCTCTTCTCTCTTACCATGCCTCTCTTCTCTCCTTATTATGCCTCTCTTCTCTCTTACCATGCCTCTCTTCTCTCTTACCATGCCTCTCTTCTCTCTTACCATGCCTCTCTTCTCTCTTACCATGCCTCTCTTCTCTCTTACCATGCCTCTCTTCTCTCTTACCATGCCTCTCTTCTCTCCTTACCATGCCTCTCTTCTCTCCTTATTATGCCTCTCTTCTCTCTTACCATGCCTCTCTTCTCTCTTACCATGCCTCTCTTCTCTCCTTACCATGCCTCTCTTCTCTCCTTACTATGCCTCTCTTTTCTCTTACCATGCCTCTCTTCTCTCTTACCATGCCTCTCTTCTCTCCTTACCATGCCTCTCTTCTCTCCTTATTATGCCTCTCTTCTCTCTTACCATGCCTCTCTTCTCTCTTACCATGCCTCTCTTCTCTCTTACCATGCCTCTCTTCTCTCTTACCATGCCTCTCTTCTCTCTTACCATGCCTCTCTCCTCACCTCTACCATGCCTCTCTTCTCACCTCTACCATGCCTCTCTTCTCACCTCTACCATGCCTCTCTTCTCACCTCTACCATGCCTCTCTTCTCCCCTCTACCATGCCTCTCTTCTCACCTCTACCATACCTCTCTTCTCACCTCTACCATGCCTCTCTTCTCTCCTCTACCATGCCTCTCTTCTCACCTCTACCATGCCTCTCTTCTCACCTCTACCATGCCTCTCTTCTCACCTCTACCATGCCTCTCTTCTCACCTCTACCATGCCTCTCTTCTCCCCTCTACCATGCCTCTCTTCTCACCTCTACTATGCCTCTCTTCTCACCTCTACCATGCCTCTCTTCTCACCTCTACCATGCCTCTCTTCTCTCCTCTACCATGCCTCTCTTCTCTCCTCTACCATGGCTCTCTTCTTTCCTCTACCATGCCTCTCTTCTCTCCTCTACCATGCCTCTCTTCTCACCTCTACCATGCCTCTCTTCTCCCCTCTACCATGCCTCTCTTCTCACCTCTACCATGCCTCTCTTCTCACCTCTACCATGCCTCTCTTCTCACCTCTACCATGCCTCTCTTCTCTCCTCTACCATGCCTCTCTTCTCTCCTCTACCATAGCTCTCTTCTCTCCTCTACCATGCCTCTCTTCTCACCTCTACCATGCCTCTCTTCTCACCTCTACCATGCCTCTCTTCTCTCCTCTACCATGCCTCTCTTCTCTCCTCTACCATGCCTCTCTTCTCACCTCTACCATGGCTCTCTTCTCACCTCTACCATGCCTCTCTTCTCACCTCTACCATGCCTCTCTTCTCACCTCTACCATGCCTCTCTTCTCACCTCTACCATGCCTCTCTTCTCCCCTCTACCATGCCTCTCTTCTCTCCTCTACCATAGCTCTCTTCTCTCCTCTGCCATGCCTCTCTTCTCACCTCTACCATGCCTCTCTTCTCACCTCTACAATGCCTCTCTTCTCTCCTCTACCATAGCTCTCTTCTCTCCTCTACCATGCCTCTCTTCTCACCTCTACCATGGCTCTCTTCTCACCTCTACCATGCCTCTCTTCTCACCTCTACCATGGCTCTCTTCTCTCCTCTACCATGCCTCTCTTCTCACCTCTACCATGCCTCTCTTCTCACCTCTACCATGCCTCTCTTCTCTCCTCTACCATGCCTCTCTTCTCACCTCTACCATGGCTCTCTTCTCACCTCTACCATGGCTCTCTTCTCACCTCTACCATGCCTCTCTTCTCACCTCTACCATGCCTCTCTTCTCATCTCTACCATGCCTCTCTTCTCACCTCTACCATGCCTCTCTTCTCACCTCTACCATGCCTCTCTTCTCTCTTGCCATGCCTCTCTTCTCACCTCTACCATGCCTCTCTTCTCACCTCTACCATGCCTCTCTTCTCACCTCTACCATGCCTCTCTTCTCCCCTCTACCATGCCTCTCTTCTCACCTCTACCATGCCTCTCTTCTCTCTTGCCATGCCTCTCTTCTCACCTCTACCATGGCTCTCTTCTCACCTCTACCATGCCTCTCTTCTCACCTCTACCATGCCTCTCTTCTCACCTCTACCATGTCTCTCTTCTCACCTCTACCATGCCTCTCTTCTCACCTCTACCATGGCTCTCTTCTCACCTCTACTATGCCTCTCTTCTCTTTTGCCATGCCTCTCTTCTCACCTCTACCATGCCTCTCTTCTCACCTCTACCATGCCTCTCTTCTCACCTCTACCATGGCTCTCTTCTCACCTCTACCATGCCTCTCTTCTCTCTTGCCATGCCTCTCTTCTCACCTCTACCATGCCTCTCTTCTCACCTCTACCATGCCTCTCTTCTCTCTTGCCATGCCTCTCTTCTCTCGTACCATGTCTCTCTTCTCACCTCTACCATGGCTCTCTTCTCCTCTCCTCTGCCAAGCCTTCCTTCTCATCTCCTTCGTCTCTCGCTACGTTGCGGATCTGTTTATCACTGACATCCGCGCCATCTTGTGGTAAAATATTGCACTAAGTGACAGCACCCTTGTCCTCTGCTTCCTCTTAATATATATATATATATGTATGTTAAGGCCTCTCTTCACAATACTCTAATAGCTCTTGGCGGCGGCTCGCTCTGTCTCCTCTTCCTCCTGTGATATCGATTTTATCCCTGACTCTCTCTCTCTCTCTCTCTCTCTCTCTCTCTCTCTCTCTCTCTCTCTCTCTCTCTCTCTCTCTCTCTCTCTCTCTCTCTCTCTCTCTCTCTCTCTCTCTCTCTCTTACACTCTCTCTCTCTTACACTCTCTCTCTCTCTCTCTCTCTCTCTCTCTCTCTCTCTCTCTCTCTCTCTCTCTCTCTCTCTCTCTCTCTCTCTCTCTCTCTCTCTCTCTCTCTCTCTCTCTCTCTCTCTCTCTTACACTCTCTCTCTCTTACACTCTCTCTCTCTCTCTCTCTCTCTCTCTCTCTCTCTCTCTCTCTCTCTCTCTCTCTCTCTCTCTCTCTCTCTCTCTCTCTCTCTCTCTCTCTCTCTCTCTCTCTCTCTCTCTCTCTCTCTCTCTCTCTCTCTCTCTTTTAAAGCGATATCTCTCACATCGTAGATATCATAAAGTTGAGGCCCATCGAAGATCATATTTTTTAAGTTCAGTCACATAGTACATTATATCTTAAATTTTCACTCGAATCGTAGATGATATCGTAAAGCATACTCCCATCGTAGATGCTATCATAAAGCATACTCCCATCGTACAGGATATCATAAAGCATACTCCCATTTTAGGTGATATGATAAAGCATACTCCCATCGTAGATGATATGATAAAGCATACTCCCATCGTAGATGAAATAATAAAGCATACTCCCATCGTAGATGATATCATAAAGCTCACTCCCATCGTAGATGATATCATAAAGCTCACTCCCATCGTAGATGATATCATAAAGCTCACTCCCATCGTAGATGATATCATAAAGCTCACTCCCATCGTAGATGATATCATAAAGCATTCTCCCATCATAGATGATATAAGCATACTCCTATCGTAGATGATATCATAAAGCCTACTCCCATCGTAGATGCTATCATAAAGCCTACTCCCATCGTAGATGATATCATAAAGCATACTCCCATCGTAGATGATATCATAAAGCATACTCCCATCGTAGATGATATCATAAAGCATACTCCCATCGTAGATGATATCATAAAGCATACTCCCATCGTAGATGATATCATAAAGCATACTCCCATTGTAGATGATATCATAAAGCTCACTCACATAAATTTGGCAGTCCCCGTGGCGTAGACACTCGCCTGGAGTTTCGCGAGCGCTTTTTCCTGGGTTCGTATCCTGGCCGGGGAGGATTGACTGGGCACCAATCCTTAACTGTAGCCACTGTTCACCCAGCAGTAAAATGGGTACCTGGTTGTTAAACGATTTGGCGGGTCGTATTCCGGGTGAATATTAGGATTAAGGATTTAAGCCCAAACGCTACGGGTGCTAGTGGCTGTACAAGAATGTAAGAACTCTTGTATGTATATATAAAAAACAAACAAAAAAATACCGGTATGATAAAGCTCTCTAAGGGGGTTAAAAACTCTCTAAAGTTAACTCTCTAAAACAGTTAAAAACTCCCTAAGGTTAACTCTCTAAAACAGTGAAAAACTCTCTAAGGTTAACTCTCTAAAACAGTTAAAAACTCCCTAAGGTTAACTCTCTAAAACAGTGAAAAACTCCCTAAGGTTAACTCTCTAAAACAGTGAAAAACTCTCTAAAGTTAACTCTCTAAAACAGTTAAAAACTCCCTAAAGTTAACTCTCTAAAACAGTTAAAAACTCTCTAAAGTTAACTCTCTAAAACAGTTAAAAACTCCCTAAAGTTAACTCTCTAAAACAGTTAAAAACTCCCTAAAGTTAACTCTCTAAAACAGTTAAAAACTCCCTAAAGTTAACTCTCTAAAACAGTTAAAAACTCCCTAAAGTTAACTCTCTAAAACAGTTAAAAACTCCCTAAAGTTAACTCTCTAAAACAGTTAAAAACTCTCTAAGGTTAACTCTCTAAAACAGGTAAAAACTTTCTAAGGTTAAATGAACAAATGTAAAGTGTAAGTGTAAGTGTAGAGATTTAGAGTGTAAATCTCTAAGGTTAACTCTCTAAAGCACTTACAAAACTGGGTATCACCAGCGCAATAAAGCTCTAAGATAAAGCACAGAGCGCTCTATATTATTAGAGCTTTACTTGTTCAATAACAAATACCCCCATTTTTGTCCTTCGCTGACGAACACTGTTGAACTAATTGAACATCGAACACTTCGAGAATTATTCTCCTTCGTGTGGGAGATAATTGCTGGGATGGTTATTAAGTCTACTTGTCTACTGGAGTCATTCCAGTTCAAGTTCGAATGAATTCGTGATAGAATTTTACTTCTATTTTATTATATTTTTTGGCGAACTGCAAACTCTGTTAAATGTGGTCATTTTTTTTAATATATTAACAACAGGAGGTTATCTTGAGATGATTTCGGGGCTTAGCATCCCCGGGGCCCGGTCCTCGACCAGGCCACCTTTTTGTTCTACAGCCCCAGGAAGCAGCCCGTAGCAGCTGTCTAACTCCCAGGTACCTATTTACTGCTAGCTGAACAGGGGCATCATGATGAAAGAAATTCTGCCCATTTGTTTCAGCCTCCAGCGGGAATTGAACCCGGAACCACCGGACTACGAATCCCGAGCGCTGTTCACTCAGCCGTCAGGCCCCTTAAAGGAGAGTCAAAACGCAACAAGGCGTGAAGGCCGCGCATGAAGAGCTAGCCCTCACTGCCTTGTTATTACTGCTATAAGTGCTATTAGGTGAGTTCCAAGTCGAGCCACAACAAAATGTGTTCAAGCAATCTGTCCTTGTACGTAGAACGTCGCTTTTCGCTCGTAGGCGTTACATAAAGCCAAAAATCGTCGTACTTGAAAATGGAAGCGGCTGGTGAAAGTGAAGTATTGTCCCGTTTTCTGTTTTGGGTCCTCTGGTAGGTTAAGATAAGTACACTTTAGATTCATCGTTTTCTTGACGTTGGGGAAATCTTAGGAGGACGAACTTGTTTAAGATCATTTGTTTTTAAAGTCTGTCAGTCAAGTAGTTCATAAAAACTTGATAAATAACATTTGTAATTTATTAAGTTTATTGCGATTTCTGAATCGCAAGCCATTTTTCCTCTCTTTCTCATAAATTCCCTCATAACTATATTCTCACAACACTCATACAGTGTTGCAGACTCTTTATCTCTCTCTCTCTCTCTCTCTCTCTCTCTCTCTCTCTCTCTCTCTCTCTCTCTCTCTCTCTCTCTCTCTCTCTCTCTCTCTCTCTCTCTCTCTCTCTCTCTCTCTCTCTCTCTCTCTCTCTCTCTCTCTCTCTCTCTCTCTCTCTCTCTCTCTCTCTCTCTCTCTCTCTCTCACTCTCTCTCTCTCTCTCCCGTCCAATCACTTGCTGGTGGCGTCTATCTACAGCTAAGTCAGGACGCCAGCTGTGAAAGGTTGTTTGTGAGAGGAAGTGAATTTTACTAAGTGGCTGGAGGCTTGGTAGCTTCCTTCATCACAGCTAATACATGCAGTCATTATGTTCCCACTTGAGGTAAACCAGGGTATACCATGTTCCCACTTGAGGTAAACCAGAGTGTGCCATGTTCCCACTTGAGGTAAACCAGAGTGTACCATGTTCCCACTTGAGGTAAACCAGAGTGTACCATGTTCCCACTTGAGGTAAAGCCGGGTATACCATGTTCCCCTTGATGTAAACCAGAGTGTACCATGTTCCCACTTGAGGTAAACCAGAGTGTACAATGTTCCCACTTGAGGTAAAGCCGGGTATACCATGTTCCCCCTTGAGGTAAACCATAGTGTACCGTGTTCCCACTTGAGGTAAACCAGAGTATACCATGTTCCCACTTGAGGTAAACCAGAGTGTACCATGTTCCCACTTGAGGTAAACCAGAGTATATCATGTTCCCACTTGAGGTAAACCAGAGTATATCATGTTCCCACTTGAGGTAAACCAGAGTATACCATGTTCCCACTTGAGGTAAACCAGAGTATACCATGTTCCCACTTGAGGTAAACCAGATTATACCAAGGTCCCACTAGAGGTAAAGCTAGGTATACCAAGCAGATTGTATACCATCTCATAAAGCTATACTTTTAAAGATCTTTAGTATACCTATAATGATTGGTTATAATGCTCCCTCCTGTCATAGCAGAATGACTTCATAGCAGAAGGACTTCATAGCAAAAGGACTTCATAGCAGAAGGACTTCATAGCAGGAGGACTTCATAGCAGGAGGACTTCATAGCAGGAGGACTTCATAGCAGAAGGACTTCATAGCAGAAGGACTTCATAGCAGAAGGACTTCACAGCAGAAGGACTTCATAGCAGAAGGACTTCACAGCAGGACTTCATAGCAAGAAGTCTTGATACCTGGAGGAATTCAACATTCGAGTTCTGTATTAGCCTCCACTAAGTAAGTCAGAGAAGACGCTCAGTGTATTCCCCCAGTTGCCAGTAGGTACGAAAGCCCTCCCACTCGTCCCACGACCCGGCAGGGGTCACAGTGTACACACCGTCTGTTGTTGTTGTTTAAGATTCGCTACGTTGAACAAAATGTTCCAAGTAGCACGGGCTATGGTGAGCCCGGAGCGG
Organism: Procambarus clarkii; assembly: GCF_040958095.1. Taxonomy (NCBI): domain Eukaryota; kingdom Metazoa; phylum Arthropoda; class Malacostraca; order Decapoda; family Cambaridae; genus Procambarus; species Procambarus clarkii. Next base: position 22,730,984 of record NC_091198.1, read on the forward strand.
ATCTAGCCCATTTAGCAAGGATCTCTGCCTTACAGTCTACAATCTCTTTTTCCAGGATATCTTCGAGGAATTGTTTGTTTTTATATATAAATATCGCGATATTATTGTATTTGTTAGAATGTATTTTGTATCGAGAGGTTTTTGTTTTATTTTAAGCTGCTCTGAGGAATAATCTGTAAGCTTGGGTATGGTTGTAAAAGTACTTTTGGTTCCACATAAACACAACACAATTCGCCCGTGTTAACATGAGTACATATATATATTTTTTATTTTTTGTTAATATTTTCTACCACAGACGTGGCCACACATTTACATTGCTAATCAACATATATACATTTTCTTCCGTCCTCCATGTACCGGGTTAGAGATGTGTTAAACAGATAATTCACGGGTTTATTGAACAATCAATCACAGAAGGTGATTCGGTGCTTTTAAAATGCTACGCTATCCAACATACGTAAATACATAGATACACAGATTTACGTATGCCTTACATAAAGTTTTCGATGTGTCTTTTACAGTGTCATTAATGTGCATTTACAAAGTTGAAATGTAATTCTGATCAGCTTCCATATATTCTTTATACACATACTTATACCATATACATACACACACATATATACGTACATATACATATATACACACACATGCATTCACATACATTTGTCTCTTACTCTGACAGAGTGAGATAGCTGATAGAGAAACTAGTGTGCAATTAAGCACTTAATCACTGAAGGTGATTAAGGTGTTTTTACAAGCTCAGGTTATATAGTTACATCACATACATACATTGTATAATTAATACATAACATGGTCAATATTGTGTACAAGTCCAATATATCATCAAGTGTTCCAGTATTCATATAGTAGTTACAGAGTTCAGCATACCTCAGCCCAGGAGGGCGAAAGTCAGTCAGTATGGGACATTCTACAATATAACGTTCAAGAGAGTGCATGTTTTCTCTTTCACAAAGTTGACACATTGTGTACTCGACATTTAGGTTATGAGAAAGCTGCCAGATACGTCTATATCCCAGGCGTATTCTGGCCACTATAACATCACATTGCCGGGTTCTTGCTCTATTAGTCCCATATGTGAATGTCTACTCACGATATCTATCATAATATTTAATGCTACAACTTTCAGGTCTTTGTGAATTTGTTAGGTCGGTGAGATCTTCATTAGATATTTGTTTAAGTATTCTCTTTGTCACTGCTAATGAAACACCCATATCAATTTCTACCACTGGTTTTCTACAGGCTGTCTTTGCAAGCATATTAACAGTGTCATGCCTTGAGATGCCAACATGTGATGGTATCCATAGGAATTTAATTTCAAATCTGTTTTCTTTAGCAGCTAAAACATTCATTCGAATATCACTGACTATTTTCTGGGTGTCACTACTATGTGCGTTCAGTGCCAGGAGTGCACTTTGCGAGTCACAGTATATAAGTCCACTGCCTTTGGCTTTTAAAAATTCAGTGGCAAGGTATATGCCTGCAAGTTCGGTTTGAGTTGTACTTGCCCAGTCATTGACGCGCTTCATTGCTGTATGTACGAAAGAAGATTGTTCAAATATATTACATGCACATCCGGTACATCGTCCACCTTCTTCTGCAGTGTCGTCGGTATAGCTCTGATACACCTCGTTACCCATACTCTGAGTACTCTCAGTGATACTGCACAGTGTTAACTGTTTTAATAATGTAGAGTGCACACTATTTGAATGGGAGAAAAGGAAGAAAAGTTATTTTTTCCATGTTATATTTGTTTAGCATTGCATGTGCGTTGCTGAACCACAGCAACCTTTCCCTGTCTCCCAGTCCTCCCCTTCCCCGTCCTCTCGTCCTCCCCACCATCCCCAACTCCCCCCGTCCCCGTGTTCTCCCCAACATTCCTCACTCCCTCGTCCTACGCATTCCCAAATGATTTGATGTTCCTATCACTGAAATATAAGAAAAACAGTTAAGAAAATGAAAAACAGTGAATAAATAAATAAATATACTATACACAAGAAGTGAACAGTATGGTAAACAACACAGATGAATTCCAATACAATATCACACAAAATAATTATATACCTATGTAAATAAATCGAAATCTATGAAAATTCAAAATATCAGTGATATCGGAAATATTGAAATGGAATAGTAACATATTTAGTATAGCGTGTGTTGCTCTTATGTGCAATAGATGGCGCTGTTTGTCAAAAAATGGTTGTTTTTACCTGTCACAGGTGTGTCATCTATACTTATACTCCCGTAATGAATGGTACAGTAAACATCACAGCTCAATTCCAATGCAATGTCACACAAAATAATTAAATTAAAAGTAAAAATGAATCGAAATCTACAAAAATTCAGTTTGACAATGCAATTGGAAACATTGAAATTTAATTGTAACATATTTAGTATAGTGTGTGTTGCTCTTACGTGCAACAGATGGCATTGTTTCTTAAAAAAAATGTTTTACCTGTCACATGTGTGGCATCTATACTTATACTTACAAAATGAATGTTATGGTAAATAAGACAGCTCAATTCCAACGAATGTCAAACAAAATAATTAAATCAAAATGAAAATAAATAAAAATCTATGAAAATTAAATTTATCAATGCACTCAGAAACATTAAAATGGAATCGTAACATATTTAGAATAGCGTGTGTGTTGCTATTACGTGTAACAGATGGTGCTGTTTTTCAAAAAAGTATGTTTTTACCTGTCACAGATGTGGCATCTATAAGGTAGGTATATAAAAACATGCACGTATTCGAATGCATCGTTGTGTCAAAATTTCATAGCAATCGGTATAGAGGTTTCGAAGATTTCCCTCCCATGAAAAGCAAAATAAAAAAAAAAAACGTTTTTTTCCGTCACAGACATTACATCTATATAGTATGTATATAAAAACCCACTCAGAAGCGAATGGAACGTTGTGTGAAAATTTCAAGGCAATCAGCGGAGACCTTTCGGGGATTAGCGATTTTGAACAAACGAACATTCACATTTATATATATATATATATATATATATATATATATATATATATATATATATATATATATATATATATATATATATATATATATATATATATATATATATATATATATATATATATATATATATATAATATATATATAAGCCTATACTTGCATAAACCACAGGTGAAGATTAATAATCTTTGGACAACACCCACCAGTGGGACTCGAACCCAGAAAGCACAACTACCTTCCAGTAGCTGGCATAACTAGTATGCTTTAACCCACTACACCATCAGACCTTACAAAAGAAGTAGATAGTTCGAGATATATATCCCAAACATCTCCACTTCCTGAAGGCACCAGATGAGTGTGGGGTCAGTCTGCATTTTCCATCAAGCCACTGTCAATGTGAGAGAACTCGTGTCCAGCTTATAAGCCTATACTTGCATAAACCACAAGTGAAGATTAATAATCTTTGGACAACACCCACCAGTGGGACTCGAACCCAGAAAGCACAACTACCTTCCAGTAGCTGGCATAACTAGTATGCTTTAACCCACTACACCATCAGACCTTACAAAAGAAGTAGATAGTTCGAGATATATATCCCAAACATAAGCTGGACACGAGTTCTCTCACATTGACAGTGGCTTGATGGAAAATGCAGACTGACCCCACACTCATCTGGTGCCTTCGGGAAGTGGAGATGTTTGGGATATATATCTCGAACTATCTACTTCTTTTGTAAGGTCTGATGGTGTAGTGGGTTAAAGCATACTAGTTATGCCAGCTACTGGAAGGTAGTTGTGCTTTCTGGGTTCGAGTCCCACTGGTGGGTGTTGTCCAAAGATTATATATATATATATATATATATATATATATATATATATATATATATATATATATATATATATATATATATATATATATATATATATATATATATATGACAATGTCAGACCACGGAGGAAAAATGAAACAGGAAATTTCCTTAAGTACTTTCGTATATTAAATACATCTTCAGAAGGTGATGACCTTCTGAAGATGTATTTAATATACGAAAGTACTTAAGGAAATTTCCTGTTTCATTTTTCCTCCGTGGTCTTACATTGTCACATTCTTATATATATATATATATATATATATATATATATATATATATATATATATATATATATATATTTATATATATATATGTATATATATTTATATATATATTGGTACCACCTCTGGTGCGTTTGTAGGAACCCTCGACCTCGAAGAAGACGATATGCAGCATCCAGGGGAGCCTTGTGGGGCACCCGTGTACACTCACATATTTTCTTCTCTTACCACCCTCTATATTTTTGTATTTTGTCATTCTATTTTTTTTTAAATGTCATTACACAAAAAGGGTTACAACATTGGTTACATGCAGGGTACAAGACTAGTTGTCACAAGTTGTACAGCTCCTCCACCTCCTCAGATGGCGGGCAGGAACCATGGATGTAGTGAGCTTTTCCTCTCTGGATCGCCACACTAATGTGCTGTAAGAGGAAACTGGCGGCTCTAGGGTCTCTTATTGTTTCAATTAGATTAGAACCCAGCTCCTTCAAAAATCTAGCAGCACTTTTACCCCAGGCACCAAGTGTCTCTGAGGCAATGGGGACAAAATTAATAGTGTTTTCTTCCCTAATGTTTTCTTTCGTACTTTACTTCATTCCATTTCCCCTTTACTCTCACGCAAAAAGAATTTTTTCTAAAATCACTATGACTAATCTGAGTTTCCACCTTCCACCCATGTCCCCTCGTTCTATTGGTATTCCGTGAGAAAATTTCGTCTATTTCCACTCTGTCAATTCCCCTAAGTATTTTGTATGCTGCTATCATATCTCCTCACTCCATCCTTTTTTCTAACGTCGTCAGGTTCAGTTTCTTCAGTCGCTCATTATATTCCATCCCATGCAACTCACGGACGAGCCTCGTTGCAAATTTTCGAACCTTTTATAGTTTCCTTATGTGTTTCTTCAGGTGGGGACTCCATGATGGGGCGGCATACTCTGTCGTTATCCTATTTATATGTGTCTCAGGAGTTATATTAGGTGTTACGTCCCCTCCCAAGTCCCTTTTTTGAATCGTCACAGGTAGGCAGTTCCCCTTCATTGTGTACTGTTCCTTTGGTCTCCTATCACCTAGTTCCATTTCTATAACTTTACATATGCTCGTGTTGCACTCCAGTAGCCATTTCTCTGACCATCTCTGCAACCTGTTCTGGTCCTCTTGGAGGATCCTACAATCATCATCTGTCACAACTCTTCTCATTAAATTCGCGTCATCCGCGAACATCGACATGTAGGATTCTATTCCTGTAAACATATCATTTACGTATATTATAAATAGAACTGGTCCCAGCACCGATCCTTGAGGCACTCCACTCGTTACTGTTCGCCAGTCTGGCTTCTCGCACCTGACTGTTACTCTTTGGCTCCTTCCTTTTAAGTAATTCTTTACTCAGACTGGGGCCTTTCCGCTGACTACCCTTCTGATACTCTCCCTATATTAATGTATTCATTCCTAGCTCTCTTGCACCTAATCTTATTGTCCTCTGTCCTTTGTCCTCAGTACTTTCTCCACTCCCTCCTGCTTCTCATTTTGCTTCCTGACACTCTCTATTAAACCATGGGTTATTATATTCACTCCTACTTGTTTTCTTTTATTCTTGGTATAAAATTATCTTCGGCCTCATTGCATTTCCACTTGACTAATTTCATCATATCTTTCACTTTCTTCCCTCTTAGTATTTAGTTCCTGTGTATGTGAGTGTGTGTGTACTCACCTAATTGTTCTTGCGGGGGTTGAGCTTTGGCTCTTTGGTCCCGATGTGTGTGTGTGTGTGTGTGTGTGTGTGTGGGTGTGTGTGTGTGTGTGTGTATATGTGTGTGTGTGTATGTGTGTGTAATTACCTAAGTGTAATTACCAAAGTGCAGTTACAGGATGAGAGCCACACTCGTGGTGTCCCGTCTTCCCAGCATTCTGTGTATAACGCTTTGAAACTACTGACGGTCTTGGCCTCCACCACCTTCTCACCTAACTTGTTCCAACCGTCTACCACTCTGTTCGCGAAAGTGAATTTTCTTATATTTCTTTGGCATCTTTGTTTAATTAGTTTAAATCTATGACCTCTTGTTCTTGAAGTTCCAGGTCTCAGGAAATCTTCCCTATCGATTTTATTAATTCCTGTTACTATTTTGTACGTAGTGATCATATCACCTCTTTTTCTTCTGTCTTCTACTTTTGGCATATTTAATGCCTCTAACCTTTATATATAATGCCTCTAAACTCTAACCCCTTTATAACCTGAAGGGGCCACTAAGTGGCCCCTTCAGTTCTGGGGGCCACTTAGTAGCATGTCTTTGCACCTTTTCCAGTTTGATGATGTGCTTCTTAAGATATGGGCACCACACAACCGCTGCATATTCTAGCTTTGTCCTAACAAAAGTCGTGAACAATTTCTTTAGTATTTCGCGATTCATATATTTTAAAGGAATTATGAAGTTAGAAATCGTGGCATAGGCTCCTCGCACAACGTTCTTTATGTGGTCCTCAGGTGATAGTTTTCTATGTTGAACCACCCGCAGATCTCTTTCTTTTTCGGAATTCTTTCAAGATTTCTCACATAATATATAGATTGTGTGGGGTCTATGTTCTCCTATTCCACATTCATTAACATGGCATTTATTAACATTAAATTTCATTTGCCAAGTGATGCTCCATATACATATTTTGTCCAGGTCTTCTTGAAGGGCATGACAATAATCTAAGTTTCTTATCCTTCCTATTATCTTAGAATAATCAGCAAACATGTTTATATAATTCTGTATACCAACTGGTAGATCATTTACGTAGACAATAAACATCACTGGTGCAAGAACTGAACCCTGTGGTATTCCACTTGTGACATTTCTCCAGTCCGATACATTGCCTCTGATTACTGCCATCATTTTTCTATGAGTCAGAAAACTTTTCATCCATTTTAGTGTTGGATATCCAAGTTGGATAACAAGAACTTTTCACACTAGAGATGCTATACCGATGATGATACTTTTCAAGACGCTAGTGCTCTCTAGAGTGGAGTACTGCTGCACGTTGACAGCACCTTTCAAAGCTGGAGAAATTGCTGACCTGGAGAGCGTGCAGAGATCCTTTACTGCTAGAATCCACTCAGTAAAACATCTAAACTATTGGGACCGACTAAAGAGCCTAAAACTGTACTCCCTTGAGCGCAGGCGGGAGAGATACATAATAATTTACACGTGGAAAATATTAGAGGGGCTGGTCCCAAGCCTGCACACAGAAATAACATCACATGAGACCAGAAGACATGGCAGGATGTGCAGAATACCCCCGTTGAAAAACAGAGGTGCAACAGGTACTCTGAGAGAGAACTCTATCAACATCAGAGGCCCGAGACTGTTCAACACGCTTCCACTACACATAAGGGGCATAACTGGCCGACCCCTCACAGTGTTCAAGAGAGAACTGGATAAGCATCTTCAAAGGATACCTGATTAACCAGGCTGTGACTCATACGTCAGGCTGCGAGCAGCCGCGTCCAACAGCCTGGTTGATCAGTCCGGCAACCAGGAGGCCTGGTCGACGACCGGGCCGCGGGGACGCTAAGCCCCGGAAGCACCTCAAGGTAACCTCAAGGTAAGGTAGTGTGTGTGCGTGTGTGTGTGTGTGTGTGTGTGTGTGTGTGTGTGTGTGTGTGTGTGTGTGTGCGTGTGTCTGTGTGTGTACGTGTTGTGTGTGTCTGTGTGTGAGCGTGTTGTGAGTGTGTCTGTGTGTGTACGTGTTGTGAGTGTGTCTGTGTGTGAGCGTGTTGTGAGTGTGTCTGTGTGTGTACGTGTTGTGAGTGTGTGTGTGAGCGTGTTGTGAGTGTGTACTCCCTCATATGTATTTCTAACTGCTAAAATGCTAAACTCTAACACTGGATGATATTTTAGCTGTTATTCCGAGTCTTAAATTCTTAGCAATTCTCTCTCTCGCCGTGTTGGAGGCAAACAGCGACAAATTGAGCAATTATTTCGAGTGAGCTGTGTAATCTCCAGACCCCCGGCGTGCCTGCTTAAGCTTGCGGCCAGAATAAAGCTTTGTTTATGCTGGCAGCCTCGACCCTTCTCGGGAGACGTTCTGGGGCAGGTTGTGGGATGGAGAAGGGGGGGTTGGGGAAGGTATTGAAACCTCGAACGAGTATCAAGATAGAGTGTTATGGGGAAGCTCCACCAAGTATGAAAGTTGCTCATATGACCTGATATAGTAGTAGTAGTAGTGATCCTTCAGTCTCGAGAGACTATGGCGTTGCGCTCTGGAGCAAAGCCTGGGTAGGTTAATATGGAGGAGAAGCTGTTACCCATGCAGCAGGTCTCCCTTCTCCACGTTGCTGAAATTATCCTATGGAAAGGCGACGCCAATACAAATGGTTCCAGAACCGTCGCAAGAACTGCCAGAACGAGGTCGAGGTCAACGACGAACTGCCTTAGGGGCTCCAACTACAGATTTTTCCCGAGGTTGACTCCTGAAGCCTTTCCCAAAAGTTGACCTACAGCCAAAAATCAGAAGATAAAATTGACGATTTATTAAAAAACAAACAAAAAAAAACGGCCATCCTACTCATGATACAAAGCTCCAGACACAAAGCAGAACGCTATAAAAGAGACCAACGTCGTCTGTGCCTTCAAATGCCCACTTGGGGACTGTAAGCCCGAAGGAACTCAGTATATAGGGAAGACAACAACATCTCTTTCCAGGCGGTTAACAATGCAATGCATAAGGAACAGGGCTCCATTAAGGAACATATAATCTCTTCCCACAACTAAACCATCACCAGAGAAGTCTTAACAAACAACACAGAAATCATCGATAGATACAGCGATAGCAGGCGGCTTGACATCTGCGAGGCACTACACATCAAGAAGTCAACACCAGCAATCAACAGCCAATTAATGCACAACTATATTCTACCCACTTCAAGACTCCGCACCAATATAGAAGCATCAAGAGGAAGTATGGGCCAATAGGCTTTCTGCAATTACTTCCATTCTTACCTTCAATACCCATTGTTTCGTGTTCTGTCCTGTGTTGAAAGTTTTGTTCACCTCATCCAAAAACTGTTGTAACATATCACCTCACCCAAAATGCGGGTATAAAATGAAAAATGAAAGCTGTTTAAATCATAGCATAAGTAAGAGCTCTGTTTAGTGTTTGCAGGTAATAGTTGTGTGTGTGTAAACTAAAGGTCTTTGAAAATGTAATAAGTTATTACGAAACGCGTTCAAGTGTCGCGTCAGACTAGAAATAAAAATGAATTTTGGAGAATTGATTTTTCAATTATCATCAACAGTGAAAAAAACCATAAGAAATATCGAAAAAATTCGTGTTAGAATTATTAATCTTACTTTTTCGGTCATAGTTATTAATATATATAAATATATATATATATATATATATATATATATATATATATATATATATATATATATATATATATGTCGTACCTAGTAGCCAGAACGCACTTCTCAGCCTACTATGCAAGGCCCGATTTGCCTAATAAGCCAAGTTTTCATGAATTAATTGTTTTTCGACTACCTAACCTACCTAACCTAACCTAACCTAACATTTTCGGGTACCTAACCTAACCTAACCTATAAAGATAGGTTAGGTTAGGTTAGGTAGGGTTGGTTAGGTTCGGTCTTATATCTACGTCAATTTTAACTTCAATAAAAAAAAATTGACCTCATACATAATGAAATGGGTAGGTTTATCATTTCATAAGCAAAAACATAGAGAAAATATATTAATTCATGAAAACTTGGCTTATTAGGCAAATCGGGCCTTGCATAATAGGCTGAGAAGTGCGTTCTGGCTATTAGGTACGACATATATATATATATATATATATATATATTTATATATATATATATAAATATATAATATATATATATATATATATATATATATATATATATATATATATATATATATATATATATATATATATATATATATATATATATATATATATATATGTATGTCGTACCTAGTAGCCAGAACGTACTTCTCAGCCTACTATGCAAGGCCCGATTTGCCTAATAAGCCAAGTTTTCATGAATTAATTGTTTTTCGTCTACCTAACCTACCTAACCTAACCTAACCTAACTTTTTCGGCTACCTAACCTAACCTAACCTATAAAGATAGGTTAGGTTAGGTTAGGTAGGGTTCGTTAGGTTCGGTCATATATCTACGTTAATTTTAACTCCAATAAAAAAAAATTGACCTCATACATAATGAAATGGGTAGCTTTATCATTTCATAAGAAAAAAATTAGAGAAAATATGTTAATTCAGGAAAACTTGGCTTATTAGGCAAATCGGGCCTTGCATAGTAGGATGAGAAGTGCGTTCTGGCTACTAGGTACGACATATATATATATATATGATATATATATATATATCATATATATATCATATATATATATATCATATATATATATATCATATATATATATATATATATATTATTAAATATGACCGAAAAAGTAAGATTAATAATTCTAACACGAATTTTCTCAATCTTTCGTACATTACGCTTCACTGTTGGAGGTAAATCAAAAATCACTTCTCCAAAATTCATTTTTATTTCTAGTCTGACGCGACACGGGCGCGTTTCGTAAAACTTATTACATTTTCAAAGACTTCACAAATACACAACTGATTAGAACTTACGTCTCTCTGATATTATATCTACATTTGAGTGAGGTGGGAAGGATGATGTGGCATTAACACAAGACAGAACAGGGGATATTAATAGGGTGTTAAAAGTATCAACACAAGACAGAACAGAAACAATGGGTATTGAATAGAAGTGTTTGTAGAAAGCCTATTGGTCCATATTTCTTGATGCTTCTATATTGGAGCGGAGTCTTGAGGTGGGTAGAATATAGTTGTGCAATAATTGGCTGTTGATTGCTGGTGTTGACTTCTTGATGTGTAGTGCCTCGCAAACGTCAAGCTGCCTGCTATCGCTGTATCTATCGATGATTTCTGTGTTGTTTACTAGGATTTCTCTGGCGATGGTTTGGTTATGGGAAGAGATTATATGTTCCTTAATGGAGCCCTGTTGCTTATGCATCGTTAAACGCCTAGAAAGAGATGTTGTTGTCTTGCCTATATACTGGTTTTTTTGGAGCTTACAGTCCCCAAGTGGGCATTTGAAGGCATAGACGACGTTAGTCTCTTTTAAAGCGTTCTGTTTTGTGTCTGGAGAGTTTCTCATGAGTAGGCTGGCCGTTTTTCTGGTTTTATAGTAAATCGTCAGTTGTATCCTCTGATTTTTGTCTGTAGGGATAACGTTTCTATTAACAATATCTTTCAGGACCCTTTCCTCCGTTTTATGAGCTGTGGAAAAGAAGTTCCTGTAAAATAGTCTAATAGGGGGTATAGGTGTTGTGTTAGTTGTCTCTTCAGAGGTTGCATGGCTTTTCACTTTCCTTCTTATGATGTCTTCGATGAAACCATTGGAGAAGCCGTTATTGACTAGAACCTGCCTTACCCTACAGAGTTCTTCGTCGACTTGCTTCCATTCTGAGCTGTGGCTGAGAGCACGGTCGACGTATGCGTTAACAACACTCCTCTTGTACCTGTCGGGGCAGTCGCTGTTGGCATTTAGGCACATTCCTATGTTTGTTTCCTTAGTGTAGACTGCAGTGTGGAAACCTCCGCCCTTTTCCATGACTGTTACATCTAGAAAAGGCAGCTTCCCATCCTTTTCCGTCTCGTAAGTGAAACGCAGCACGGAACTCTGCTCAAATGCCTCCTTCAGCTCCTGCAGATGTCTGACATCAGGTACCTGTGTAAAAATGTCGTCAACATACCTGCAGTATATGGCCGGTTTCAAGTTCATGTCGACTAAGACTTTTTGCTCGATGGTACCCATGTAGAAGTTTGCAAACAGGACACCTAGGGGAGAACCCATGGCGACCCCATCTACTTGCTTATACATGTGCCCATCCGGGCTCAAGAAGGGTGCCTCTTTAGTACAAGCTTGGAGTAGTTTCCTCAGAATACTTTCTGGCATGTCAAGAGGAGTACAAGCTGGATCACGATACACTCTGTCGGCTATCATTCCGATTGTCTCGTCCACAGGTACGTTGGTAAACAGCGATTCTACGTCCAACGAGGCTCTTATCCCTGTGGCCCGTGTGCCCCGCAGTAAGTCCACAAATTCCTTTGGAGACTTCAGGCTGAAGGCGCAAGGAACATAAGGAGTCAGCAGGCCGTTGAGTCGCTTCGCCAGTCTGTACGTGGGTGTGGGTATCTGGCTAATGATTGGCCGAAGTGGGTTTCCAGGCTTGTGCGTCTTGACATTTCCATACGCATATCCAGGTTTATATTCCCCAATGATCTTTGGCAGGTGGAGTCCGGATTTCTTGGCGTTCACAGTTTCGATCAGTTTGTTGACCTTTGCTTTTAATTCGGCTGTAGTGTCCTTCGTTACCCTTTGGAACTTAGTTTGGTCAGAGAGTATGATGTTCATTTTCGCCAGATATTCGTCTTTTTTAAGAATGACATATATTGGCGACTTGTCACCTCTCCTGACAACTATCTCCTTGTTCTCACGAAGGCTTTTAGCTGCCGCTTTAAGCTCGGGGGACAGTATGGTGCTTCTGTAGTTGCCTCGATTCTTTCCTCCTTCTGCAATAAGTTCTGCTTGTAAGGTATCTTTGGTAGTGACCTTCTTTTGTGTCTCGAGGTCGAATATGTCGTCCAACAGAATTTCCAACTCTACTTTCCGGGCCATTTCACTCGGTCTGGACATAACATGACAGTTTATGCCCAGATTTAGGAGAGTGACTTGGTCCTCAGTGAGGTTAATTCCTGCAAGGTTCAGGAAGCCATCTCTTGGTCGTGGAATTGCCATAGGTCCTCCATATAATGTTGTTAGTTTCTTGATAATCCTTGTTTCAGTGCTGAGGTGATGTTGGATCAAAGATCATTGGGGAATATAAACCTGGATATGCGTATGGAAATGTCAAGACGCACAAGCCTGGAAACCCACTTCGGCCAATCATTAGCCAGATACCCACACCCACGTACAGACTGGCGAAGCGACTCAACGGCCTGCTGACTCCTTATGTTCCTTGCGCCTTCAGCCTGAAGTCTCCAAAGGAATTTGTGGACTTACTGCGGGGCACACGGGCCACAGGGATAAGAGCCTCGTTGGACGTAGAATCGCTGTTTACCAACGTACCTGTGGACGAGACAATCGGAATGATAGCCGACAGAGTGTATCGTGATCCAGCCTGTACTCCTCTTGACATGCCAGAAAGTATTCTGAGGAAACTACTCCAAGCTTGTACTAAAGAGGCACCCTTCTTGAGCCCGGATGGGCACATGTATAAGCAAGTAGATGGGGTCGCCATGGGTTCTCCCCTAGGTGTCCTGTTTGCAAACTTCTACATGGGTACCATCGAGAAAAAAGTCTTAGTCGACATGAACTTGAAACCGGCCATATACTGCAGGTATGTTGACGACATTTTTACACAGGTACCTGATGTCAGACATCTGCAGGAGCTGAAGGAGGCATTTGAGCAGAGTTCCGTGCTGCGTTTCACTTACGAGACGGAAAAGGATGGGAAGCTGCCTTTTCTAGATGTAACAGTCATGGAAAAGGGCGGAGGTTTCCACACTGCAGTCTACACTAAGGAAACAAACATAGGAATGTGCCTAAATGCCAACAGCGACTGCCCCGACAGGTACAAGAGGAGTGTTGTTAACGCATACGTCGACCGTGCTCTCAGCCACAGCTCAGAATGGAAGCAAGTCGACGAAGAACTCTGTAGGGTAAGGCAGGTTCTAGTCAATAACGGCTTCTCCAATGGTTTCATCGAAGACATCATAAGAAGGAAAGTGAAAAGCCATGCAACCTCTGAAGAGACAACTAACACAACACCTATACCCCCTATTAGACTATTTTACAGGAACTTCTTTTCCACAGCTCATAAAACGGAGGAAAGGGTCCTGAAAGATATTGTTAATAGAAACGTTATCCCTACAGACAAAAATCAGAGGATACAACTGACGATTTACTATAAAACCAGAAAAACGGCCAGCCTACTCATGAGAAACTCTCCAGACACAAAACAGAACGCTTTAAAAGAGACTAACGTCGTCTATGCCTTCAAATGCCCACTTGGGGACTGTAAGCTCCAAAAAAACCAGTATATAGGCAAGACAACAACATCTCTTTCTAGGCGTTTAACGATGCATAAGCAACAGGGCTCCATTAAGGAACATATAATCTCTTCCCATAACCAAACCATCGCCAGAGAAATCCTAGTAAACAACACAGAAATCATCGATAGATACAGCGATAGCAGGCGGCTTGACGTTTGCGAGGCACTACACATCAAGAAGTCAACACCAGCAATCAACAGCCAATTATTGCACAACTATATTCTACCCACCTCAAGACTCCGCTCCAATATAGAAGCATCAAGAAATATGGACCAATAGGCTTTCTACAAACACTTCTATTCAATACCCATTGTTTCTGTTCTGTCTTGTGTTGATACTTTTAACACCCTATTAATATCCCCTGTTCTGTCTTGTGTTAATGCCACATCATCCTTCCCACCTCACTCAAATGTATTTATAATATCAGAGAGACGTAAGTTCTAATCAGTTGTGTATTTGTGAAGTCTTTGAAAATGTAATAAGTTTTACGAAACGCGCCCGTGTCGCGTCAGACTAGAAATAAAAATGAATTTTGGAGAAGTGATTTTTGATTTACCTCCAACAGTGAAGCGTAATGTACGAAAGATTGAGAAAATTCGTGTTAGAATTATTAATCTTACTTTTTCGGTCATATTTAATAATATATGTCTACAGGAAAGACTGCTACCAAAATATACTAATATATATATATATATATATATATATATATATATATATATATATATATATATATATATATATATATATATATATATATATATATATGTCGTACCTAGTAGCCAGAACGCACTTTTCAGCCTACTATGCATGGCCCGATTTGCCTAATAAGTCAAGTTTTCCAGAATTAATATATTTTCTCTAATTTTTTTCTTATGAAATGATAAAGTTACCCATTTCATTACGTATGAGGTCAATTTTTTTTAATTGGAGTTAAAATTAACGTAGATATATGACTGAACCTAACCAACCCTACCTAACCTAACCTAACCTATCTTTATAGGTTAGGTTAGGTTAGGTAGCTGAAAAAGTTAGGTTAGGTTAGGTAGGTTAGGTAGTCGAAAAATAATTAATTCATGAAAACTTGGCTTATTAGGCAAATCGGGCCCTGCATAGTAGGCCGAGAAGTGCGTTCTGGCTACTAGGTACGACATATATATATATATATATATATATATATATATATATATATATATATATATATATATATATATATATATATATATGTCGTACCTAGTAGCCAGAACGCACTTCTCAGCCTACTATGCAAGGCCTGATTTGCCTAATAAGCCAAGTTTTCCTGAATTAATATATTTTCTCTAATTTTTTCCTTGTGAGATGATAAAGCTACCCATTTCATTATGTATGAGGTCAATTTGTTTTTATTTGAGTTAAAATTTACGTAGATATATGACCGAACCTAACCAACCCTACCTAACCTAACCTAGCCTATCTTTATAGGTTAGGTTAGGTTAGGTGGCCGAAAAAGTTAGGTTAGGTTAGGTTAGGTAGGTTAGGTAGTCGAAAAAACATTAATTCATGAAAACTAGGCTTATTAGGCAAATCGGGCCTTGCATAGTAGGCTGAGAAGTGAGTTCTGGCTACTAGGTACGACATATATATATATATTTATATATAGAAAGTTGCTGTGACTCAGCAACGCACAAGCGTTGCTGAGTCACAGCAACCTTCCCCCTGTCTCCCAGTCCTCCCTCCATACCCTCCCCCCCCCCGTCCCTTCGTCCTCCCATACCCTCCCTGTCCCCCTCATCCTCCTAACCATTCCCCACACCCCTTTTTCTCGTCCTCTCCACCATTCCCCACTTCCACGTCCGATGCATTCCTAAGTGATGTGATGTTCTCACCAGAACATCAAATGATCTGATCTTCCCATCAATGAAATATAAGAAAAACATATAAAAAAAAATAAGAAAAACAATGGAAAAATAAAAAATAAACTATACACATGAAATGAACATTATGATAACAACACAACACAATTCCAACGCAATGTCACTCAAAATAATTAAATCAAAATGAAAATAAATCCTAATCTATGAAAGTTTAATTTATCAATGAAATTGTAAACTTTGAAATTGAATTGTAACATATTTAGTATTGCGTGTGTTGTTCCTATATGCACCAGATGGCGCTGTTTAAAATAAAAAAAAAAAACATGATTTTACTTGTCGCAGGTGTTGCAACTATGCTTTGTTGACCAAACAATACACCAGAAAGTGAAGGGAAGACGGCGTTTCAGTCCATCCTGGACCATTCTCAAGTCGATTGATTGATTTCAAGTTGCATCTATACTTATACTCACGAAATGAACGGTATGGTAAACCACACAGCTCAATTCTAACGCAATAATACTCAAAATAATTAAATCAAAATGAAAATAAATCAAAATCAATAAATATTCAAGTTATCAATGCAATCGGAAACATTGAAATGAATCGTAACATAGTTAGTGTAGCTTATGTTGATATTATGAGCAACAGATGGCGCCGTTTTTCCAAAAAAGCAACATGTTTTTACCTGTTACAACTGTGATATCTATATAGTAGGTATATAAAAACACATGCATTTTCAAATGAAACATTGTGTCAAAATTTCTACGTAATCAGTGAAGAACTTTCGGAGATTACAGAGTGTGTTGATATTACATCCAACAGATGGCGATTTAACAAAAAGCATGTTTTTCCTGCCACAGGTAAGGCATGTATATAGTAGGTAAATAAAAACACGCGCCTATTCGAATGCAACGTTGTGTCAAAATTTCATAGAAATCGGTAAAGAGGTTTCGAAAGACTTCCTTCACATGAAAACCACCTGAAAAACATAGGTTTAAAAAAAAACATGTTTTTCCCCGTCACAGACGTGACATCTATATAGTATGTATATAAAAACCCGCTCAGATGCGAATGGAACGTTGTGTGAAAATTTCAAAGCAATCGGTGAAGAACTTTCGGAGACTTGCTGTTATGAACACACGAACATTTCCATTTTTATTTATATAGCTATATATGAAAAAAAGATAATAAGCAAAATATAACGTAATTTTATCCTGATATCAATCTTACAAACAAGGTGAGTATTAACAAACAAGGTGAATATTAACAAACAAGGTGAGTATTAACAAACAAGGTGAGTATTAACAAACAAGGTGAGTATTAACAAACAAGGTGAGTATTAACATACAAGGTGAGTATTAACAAACAAGGTGAGTATTAACAAACAAGGTGAGTATTAACAAACAAGGTGAGTATTAACATACAAGGTGAGTATTAACAAACAAGGTGAGTATTAACAAACAAGGTGAGTATTAACAAACAAGGTGAGTATTAACATACAAGGTGAGTATTAACAAACAAGGTGAGTATTAACAAACAAGGTGAGTATTAACAAACAAGGTGAGTATTAACAAACAAGGTGAGTATTAACAAACAAGGTGAGTGTAAGGAAGTAAGATTACACAAACAAAAATGACCAAGGTCCAACTAGGCTCACTCTCACTTGTACTTCACACAAACTATAATCCCTTATCAAATCCCACACTAGGTCTATCCCACAACCTATATAACGTAGCCTATTTTTCCAGATTTCTTGCAATGTCTAGGATTTAAACGTTACTGAAATATAGATGACTATATCCGTTCCTGTCTCCTTTATCCCTGTAAATCTCATCTGCTGAACTGTTTTCTGAATCAGGCCAATCTCAAACTTGTGAACTTTCTTTCCAAGAAAATTTATCACAGTCAGTCTTCAAACTCCATCTGCTGAAATTCGTTTTGCCGGATCTTTGAGCTGGATCAATGCCCGCGTTCTGCGGCACTCGTCTCAAATTGAACCACAACGAGTCAGGCAGCAAGTCAGAATGTTGTGGCTCAAAATTAGACACCAATGCACATATCTGAAAATGAGGGAAGTAACCACATATCGGACCATTGTCAACTCCAGGTTGTATCGTAACGTCAACACTTTATTTATTTCCCGACGTGTGGGTTAGGTGTTATAACGGCGGCATTTGGCATCTTTTACCTCGTCAATTTAACACCAAAAAAGTGTATTTTACTCTCCAAAGGTTCCACGGATAATTTTCTTTTTTATATATATTTTCAGGTATAAACCATCCTGAATGGCCTGAAGCTGTCCAAAAGAATTTTGTTGGATAGTCTTCGTGCACTATGTACTGCTGTACTGGTACTGACCTGCTGCATGGGTGACAGCTTCTCCCCAATATCAACCTACCCTGGCTTTGTGCCCTGGAGAGGCCACTCCAGACCGACAACCAGAGCGCAACTCCATTGTCTCCTGAGACTATTGGATTCCTATTATACTACCTATACTACTATTATACTATACCTATACCTATACACTATTATACAACTATACTATTATACTATATACTACCATAGTCAACTCCCTGTATATACAGATTTCCAAATCTCACTTAGACACAGATTATATTTATGTGTTTAAGTGACTATTTACTATTTGTGAATCGAGTTATTGGCTCTTGGGCCCCGCCTTTGTAACCTATCTATTTTCCCCTTTATTGTATCTACTACGTATATGGTGCTGACGATCAATGGAGCGGTAGTCAAGGTACCGTGAACGTTTAGATGTGATCCAGGACGTCATGGGTTCGAATCCCGGTCGAGTCATTTAGAGTTCTTATTGATATGGCTTGCGCGTTCCTGCAGCCTTCGTCTTCAGAATACATCTTCAGAAGGAAGGATTTACAAGCCGATAGGCTTGTAAATGTCCAAACCTATTGGCTTCTAACACACACACACACACACACACATATATATATATATATATATATATATATATATATATATATATATATATATATATATATATATATATATATATATATATATATATATATATATATATATATATATATATATATATATATATATATATATATATATATATATATATATGTCAGACCACGGAGGAAAAATGAAACAGGAATTTCCTTAAGTACTTTCGTATATTAAATACATCTTCAGAAGGTTTCATTTTTCCTCAGTGGTCTGACATTGTCACATTCTTAAACACGTGTTTATTTTTGTGATATACACACACATATATATATATAATA
Organism: Procambarus clarkii; assembly: GCF_040958095.1. Classification (NCBI taxonomy): domain Eukaryota; kingdom Metazoa; phylum Arthropoda; class Malacostraca; order Decapoda; family Cambaridae; genus Procambarus; species Procambarus clarkii. Next base: position 22,750,356 of record NC_091198.1, read on the forward strand.
TATATATATATATATATATATATATATATATATATATATATATATATATATATATATATATATATATATATATATATATATATATAGACTACCCTATTCCAGTAGCAGAAGTTTATAACTTTTTAGACACTCAACCCACCAGGGGACTCGAACACTGGCCAACAAGGTGGCAGTTGCATGCTGTATCCACTACACCATACTTCAAAGCCATAAGAGAGGTAGGAATTCTGGGGTATTTAACCAACCAGAACTCCAATCCTCTCCCAGGCAATGAGATAGTGTGGGACCTCTAATGCTCTTTCATCGGTTCCTGTTATATGGGAAAACTCAGTGCCAAATGCTTAATGCACAGACTACCCTATTCCAGTAGCTGAAGTTTATAACTTTTTAGACACTCAACCCACCAGGGGACTCGAACACTGGCCAGCAAGGTGGCAGTTGCATGCTGTATCCACTACACCATACTTCAAAGCCATAAGAGAGGTAGGAATTCTGGGGTATTTAACCAACAGTTTTCCCATATAACAGGAACTTATGGCTTTGAAGTATGGTGTAGTGGATACAGCATGCAACTGCCAACTTGTTGGCCAGTGTTCGAGTCCCCTGGTGAGTTGAGTGTCTAAAAAGATATATATATATATATATATATATATATATATATATATATATATATATATATATATATATATATATATATATATATATATAAATCAATAAATTAACGTAGACATATGACCGAACCTAACCAACCTTACCTAACCTAACCTATCTTTATAGGTTAGGTTAGGTTAGGTAGCCGAAAAAAGTTAGGTTAGGTTAGGTTAGGTAGGTTAGTTATATATATATATATATATATATATATATATATATATATATATATATATATATATATATATATATATATATATATATTTTTTTTTTTTTAAAGTTTGTGAGGGTACCACCTCTGGTGCCAATGTGGGGACCCATGGCCTCGGAGAAGAAAATAAAAAGTATTCAGAGGAGACCTTGTGGTTTCTCACTGAACACTAATATTATCTTCTCCTACCACCCCCATTCTTTTGTATGTACACATATATATTTACTTTATTTGAACTTTGTTACAAAAAAGGAGTTACATATAGGTTACAAAGATGGTTGTCATAGGTTGTCGAGTTCCTCCAGCTCCTCAGATGGCGGGCAGGAACCCTGGATGCAGTGCGCATTTCCCCTCTGTATCGCCACACTGAGGCGCTGGAAAAGAAAGCTTGCTGCTCTCGGGTCCCTTGTTGTTTCAATGAGCCTAGAACCCAGTTCCTTCAAAAAACTGGTAATATATATATATATATATATATATATATATATATATATATATATATATATATATATATATATATATATATATATATATATATATATATATATATATATATATATATATATATATATATATATATATATATACACGTATATATATATATATATACACATATATATATACATATGTATGTCGTACCTAGTAGCCGGAACGCACTTCTCAGCCTACTATGCAAGGCCCGATTTGCCTAATAAGCCAAGTTTTCCTGAATTAATATATTTTCTCTATTTTTTTCTTATGAAATAATAAAGCTACTAATTTCATTATGTATGAGGTCAATTTTTTTTATTGGAGTTAAAATTAACGTAGACATATGACCGAACCTAACCAACCCAACCTAACCTAACCTATCTTTATAAGTTAGGTTAGGTTAGGTAGCCGAAAAAAGTTAGGTTAGGTTAGGTTAGGTAGGTTAGTTAGTAGAAAAACAATTAATTCATGAAAACTTGGCTTATTAGGCAAATCGGCCCTTGCATAGTAGGCTGAGAAGTGCGTTCTGGCTACTAGGTACGACATATATATATATATATATATATATATATATATATATATATATATATATATATATATATATATATATATATATATATATATATATATATATACACACATATTAGTATATTTTGGTAGCAGTCTTTCCTGTAGACATATATTATTAAATATGACCGAAAAAGTAAGATTAATAATTCTAACACGAATTTTCTCGATCTTTCTTATGTTTCTTTTCACTGTTGATGGTAATTGAAAAATCAATTCTCCAAAATTCATTTTTATTTCTAGTCCGACGCGACACTTGAACGCGTTTCGTAATAACTTATTACATTTTCAAAGACATATAGTTTATAGTTTACACACACACAACTATTACCTGCAAACACTAAACAGAGTTCTTACTTATGCTATGATTTAAAGAGCTTTCATTTATCATTTTATACCCGCATTTTGGGTGAGGTGATATGTTACAACAGTTTTGGATGAGGTGAACAAAACATTCAACACAGGATAGAACACGAAACAATGGGTATTGATGGTAAGAACGGAAGTAATTGCAGAGGGCCTATTGGCCCATATTTCTTGATGCTTCTATATTGGAGCGGAGTCTTGAAGTGGGTAGAATATAGTTGTGCATTAATTGGCTGTTGATTGCTGGTATTGACTTCTTGATGTGTAGTGCCTCGCAGATGTCAAGCCGCCTGCTATCGCTGTATCTATCGATGATTTCTGTGTTGTTTGCCAAGATTTCTTTGGTGATGGTTTGGTTGTGGGAAGAGATTATATGTTCCTTAATGGAGCCCTGTTGCTTATGCATCGTTAATCGCCTGGAAAGAGATGTTGTTATCTTGCCTATATACTGAGTTTTTCGAGGCTTACAGTCCCCAAGAGGGCATTTGAAGTCATAGACGATGTTGGTCTCCTTTAAAGCGTTCTGCTTTGTGTCTGGAGAGTTTCTCATGAGTAGGTTGACCGTTTTTTTGGTTTTATAGTAAATCGTCAGTTGTATCTTCTGATTTTTGTCTGTAGGGATAACGTTTCTATTAACAATATCTTTCAGGACCCTTTCCTCCGTTTTATGAGCTGTGGAAAAGAAGTTCCTGTAAAATAGTCTAATAGGCGGTATAGGTGTTGTGTTAGTTGTCTCTTCAGAGGTTGCATGGCGTTTCACATATATATATATATATATATATATATATATATATATATATATATATATATATATATATATATATTTATATATATATATATATATATATATATATATATATATATATATACACATATATATACACACACACACACACACACACACACACACACACACACACACACACACACACACACACACACACACACACACACACACACACACACACACACACACACACACACAGGTTGCAAAGATGGTCAGGGAAATGGCTACTGGAGTTTAATACCAGTAAATGTAAAGTTATGGAAATGGGATCAGGTGATAAGAGACCAAAGGGACAGTACACAATGAAGGGGAACAGCCTACCTGTAACGATTCGAGAAAGAGACCTGGGAGTGGATGTGACACCTAATCTAACTGATCTAACTCCTGAGGCACATATAAATAGGATAACGACAGCAGCGTACTCTAAACTGGCGAAAATTAGAACTTCACTCAGAAACCTAAATGAGGAGGCATTTAGGGCGCTTTACACTGCCTACGTGAGACCAGTCTTAGAGTATGCCGCGCCATCATGGAGCCCCCACCTGAAGAAACACATAAAGAAACTGGAGAAGGTCCAGAGGTTTGCGACGAGGCTTGTCCCAGAGTTACGAGGGATGGGATATGAAGAGCGTCTGCAGGAACTGAACCTTACGACACTAGAGAAAAGAAGGGAGAGAGGAGATATGATAGGAACATATAAAATACTCAGAAGAATTGACAAAGTGGAAATAGATGAAATGTTCACACGTAATAATAACAGAACGAGGGGACATGGGTGGAAACTAGAAACTCAGATGAGTCACAGAGATGATAGGAAGTTTTCTTTTAGCGTGAGAGTAGTGGAAAAATGGAATGCACTTGGGGAACAGGTTGTGGAACCAAATACTATTCATACTTTTAAAACTAGGTATGATAGGGAAATGGGACAGGAGTCATTGCTGAAAACAACCAATTGCTGGAAAGGCGGGTTCCAAGAGTCAATGCTCGTAGCCTGGTGGATGGCGCGCAGGACTCGTAATTCTGTGGCGCGGGTTCGATTCCCGCACGAGGCAGAAACAAATGGGCAAAGTTTCTTTCACCCTAAGTGCCCCTGTTACCTAGCAGTAAATAGGTACCGGGGAGTTAGTCAGCTGTCACGGGCTGCTTCCTGGGGTGTGTGTGTGTGTGTGTGGTGTGGAAAAAAAATAGTAGTTAGTAAACAGTTGATTGACAGTTGAGAGGCGGGCCCAAAGAGCAAAGCTCAACCCCCGCAAAAACACAACTAGTAAACACAACTGGTAAACACACACACACACACACACACACACACACACACACACACACATATATATATATATATATATATATATATATATATATATATATATATATATATATATATATATATATATATATATATATATATATATATATATATATATATATATATATATATATATATATATATATATACCATCAACAGTGAAAAGAAACGTAAGAAAGATTGAGAAAATTCGTGTTAGAATTATTAATCTTACTTTTTCGGTCATATTTAATAATATATACATATATATATATATACATATATATATATATATATATATATATATATATATATATATATATATATATATATATATATATATATATATATATATATATATATATATATATATATATTAGTATATTTTGGTAGCAGTCTTTCCTGTAGACATATATTATTAAATATGACCGAAAAAGTAAGATTAATAATTCTAACACGAATTTTCTCAATCTTTCGTACATTTCTTTTCACTGTTGGAGGTAATTCAAAAATCAATTCTCCAAAATTCATTTTTATTTCTAGTCTGACGCGACACTTGAGCGTGTTTCGTAAAACTTATTACATTTTCAAAGACTTTACACATACACAACTGAATAGAACTTAAATATCTCCGATTTGTTTATATCTACATTTGAGTGAGGTGGATGGGGTGAGGTGTTGTTTAATAGGGTATTAATTTCATCAACACAAGACAGAACACGAAACAATGGGTATTGAAATGGAAGTGATTGTAGAAAGCCTATTGGTCCATATTTCCTGATGCTTCTATATTGGAGCGGAGTCTTGAGGTGGGTAGAATATAGTTGTGCATTAATTGGCTGTTGATTGCTGGTGTTGACTTCTTAATGTGTAGTGCCTCGCAAACGTCAAGCCGCCTGCTATCGCAGTATCTATCGATGATTTCTGTGTTGTTTACTAGGATTTCTCTGGCGATGGTTTGGTTGTGGGAAGAGATTATATGTTCCTTAATGGAGCCCTGTTGCTTATGCATCGTCAAACGCCTAGAAAGAGATGTTGTTGTCTTGCCTATATACTGGGTTTTTTTGAGCTTACAGTCCCCAAGTGGGCATTTGAAGGCATAGACGACGTTGGTCTCTTTTAAAGCGTTCTGCTTTATGTCTGGAGAGTTTCTCATGAGTAGGCTGGCCGTTTTTCTGGTTTTATAGTAAATCGTCAGTTGTATCCTCTGATTTTTGTCTGTAGGGATAACGTTTCTATTAACAATATCTTTCAGGACACTTTCCTCCGTTTTATGAGCTGTGGAAAAGAAGTTCCTGTAAAATAGTCTAATAGGGGGTATAGGTGTTGTGTTAGTTGTCTCTTCAGAGGTTGCATGGCGTTTCATTTTCCTTCTTATTATGTCTTCGACGAAACCTTTGGAGAAGCCGTTGTTGACTAGGACCTGCCTTACCCTACAGAGTTCTTCGTCGACTTGCTTCCATTCTGAGCTGTGGCTGAGAGCACGGTCGACATATGCGTTAACAACACTCCTCTTGTACCTGTCTGGGCAGTCGCTGTTGGCATTTAGGCACATTCCTATGTTCGTTTCCTTAGTGTAGACTGCAGTGTGGAAACCTCCGCTCTTTTCCATGACTGTTTCATCTAGAAAGGGCAGCTTCCCATCCTTTTCCATCTCGTAAGTGAAACGCAGCACGGAACTCTGCTCAAATGCCTCCTTCAGCTCTTGCAGATGTCTGACATCAGGTACCAGTGTAAAAATGTCGTCAACATACCTGCAGTATATGGCCGGTTTCAAGTTCATGTCGACTAAGACTTTTTACTCGATGGTACCCATGTAGAAGTATGCAAACAGGACACCTAGGGGAGAACCCATGGCGACCCCATCTACTTGCTTATACATGTGCCCATCCGGGCTCAAGAAGGGTGCCTCTTTAGTACAAGCTTGGAGTAGTTTCCTCAGAATATTTTCTGGTATGTCAAGAGGAGTACAGGCTGGATCACGATACACTCTGTCGGCTATCATCCCGATTGTCTCGTCCACAGGTACGTTGGTAAACAGCGATTCTACGTCCAACGAGGCTCTTATCCCTGTGGCCCGTGTGCCCAGCAGTAAGTCAACAAATTCCTTTGGAGACTTCAGGCTGAAGGTGCAAGGAACATAAGGAGTCAGCAGGCCGTTGAGTCGCTTCACCAGTCTGTACGTGGATGTGGGTATCTGGCTAATGATTGGCCGAAGTGGGTTTCCAGGCTTGTGTGTCTTGACTTTTCCATACGCATATCCAGGTTTATATTCCCCAATGATCTTTGGCAGGTGGAGTCCGGATTTCTTGGCGTTCACAGTTTCGATCAGTTTGTTGGCTTTTGCTTTCAATTCGGCTGTAGTGTCCTTCGTTACCCTTTGGAACTTAGTTTGGTTAGAGAGTATGAGGTTCATTTTCGCCAGATATTCGTCTTTTTTAAGAATGACATATATTGGCGACGTGTCACCTCTCCTGACAACTATCTCCTTGTTCTCACGAAGGCTTTTAGCTGCCGCTTTGAGCTCGGGGGACAGTATGGTGCTTCTGTAATTGCCTCGATTCTTTCCTCCTTCTGCAATAAGTTCTGCTTGTAAGGTATCTTTGGTAGTGACCTTCTTTTGTGTCTCGAGGTCGAATATGTCGTCCAACAGAATTTCCAACTCTACTTTCCGGGCCATCTCACTCGGTCTGGACATAACGTGACAGTTTATGCCCAGATTTAGGAGAGTGACTTGGTCCTCAGTGAGGTTAATTCCTGCAAGGTTCAGGAAGCCATCTCTTGGTCGTGAAAAGAAATGTACGAAAGATTGAGAAAATTCGTGTTAGAATTATTAATCTTACTTTTTCGGTCATATTTAATATATATATATATATATATATATATATATATATATATATATATATATATATATATATATATATATATATATATATATATATATATATATTTATATATATATATATATATATATATATATATATATATATATATATATATATATATATATATATATATATATATATATTTATCCACGTTTTTTTAAAAATATGTTAAATAAATTCGACAATCGTAGCGCCTACCTCTACAAGATTTCTTCAGGACTGCAAGAAGGGTCTGTGGATCCACCAATACCCTTCTTCCTGCCTTCATTAAGGACCATTAAGACCCATTATCTCCGTCAGACAAGGTAAAGAGAAGTAGATGCTAATGGCCCAGACATCTTTAAAGGACAGAGATTTAAAGGAACTTATATAGATTCTCGAGGATGCTATATAGACTGGTGAGAATAGTTACGTTTCTTGTCTCTGAAGATAATTGGTTAGAAATTGGCTTTAATAATGATGTTAGTGTGTGAGAGATTGAGAACAATTGAGAGAACTGTCTTTACTTTATATATTTTCTTGGGATTAGTTAATGTATGCTAGGTGGGTTGATGAGTTTTAAGTTGAGTTGGTGTTAAGTTTAGGTTGAGCTGGTGTTACGTTTAAGGCCTGAACCTCTAGGGAGTTATTAAGACCACCACACCTGTTTTCTAACCAACCAGCATATATATATATATGTGTGTGTGTGTGTGTGTGTGTGTGTGTGTGTGTGTGTGTGTGTGTGTGTGTGTGTGTGTGTGTGTGTGTGTGTGTGTGTGTGTGTGTGTGTGTGTGTGAGTCTGTGTGTGTGTGTGTGTGTGAGTCTGTGTGTGTGTGTGAGTGTATGAACTTCGTCTAACAACTAACAATTGCTCTATTTTTACTTCCGTTTTACAATATTCTTCTCTGGTTCGTTTTATATATTTCCTCCCAAACTCTGCCCCCACTTTTGCAAACGAATTTTCAGCCGGGAAATAGAATTTGTATTCAAAAGAAAATGGAGGCATTCTTTACCGATCAGGGACCCGAAGTCTTTTTTTGGCTCCGGCAATGGGAGTGGATAAGACCGCTCGGGGATACACCTCCGTCAAGGAACGGGTTTCCGTGGGTCTTTGAGCTTAAAAGTCACCACCGCAAGATTTAGTCGCGACGCCCTTAACTACGGCAAGTGTTTTATGTACGTTAGTTCAAGTTTGAAGACCGGTGTCTAATGTTGTTTGGTTTATTTAACGTCTCATGTTGCCTCGAATTGGCCAGATTAATCGCACAAGCTGCGTCGTCACCTTAACAGTGTCAACCAGCCACCTTGGTTGTCTGAATCTATATTTAAAATCGTCAACCAGCCGCCTTAGGTTACTGTAACTATTATGTTTGGTTAATCATATGTTCGTCTTTGACATTTGTTCTTCTAAGATCTAAATCTGGATGTCTGTTTCAATAAGTAAAGACTTTACCTCCTACAGGTTCAAAGATCTGATAATCACTCCTAGCTTATTAACCTCTAAAACACTTTTAAGAAGATTCAAATGAATTAATTGATCTAAAAAGTCATCTAGAGAGAGAGAGAGAAAGTCAGTACTCCGATTTACACATGAAAATAGTGAAAATAACAGTCTGCCATTCCTGGATGTACTAATAACAAAAACAGGAACCTCTTTAAGCACCAACGTATATACCAAGCCCACCAACATAGGATTATGCCTGAACGGTAGAAGTGAGTGCCCCCAACGATACAAAGCCAGTGTTCTCAATGCTTATATTCGTCGTGCGCTTACCCACTGCTCTGAATGGAGCAACGTGAGTAGAGAGTTTGAAAGAATAACTCAGGTACTGGAGAACAACGGATATAGCAACGCGGAAATAAACGCTGCTATAAGAAGACACCTGGGCCGATGGCACAAGCCTGAACCTAGAACAGAAACCACAACACCCCCAATAAAATTATATTACAAATCAACCATGCACAGTGAACATAAAAAAAGAAGAAAGAATAATGAAAGAAATAATCCGTAAAGGAGTAAAAAGCATTACTCCTAACCAAAACATAAACCTGATAATATTCAATAAAACTAAGAAGACTACCGACCTCGTTATTAAAAACAGCCCGAAGCCGACGGAGAACCCTCTACAGCAGTCAAGCGTTGTATACATGTACACTTGCCCCCCACGAAAGATGTAACCTTCAATCTAAGTACATAGGTATGACGTCGACCAAGCTGACGAGGCGTTTGACCTGTCATCTTCAGTCTGGTGCCCCCAGGAATCACATGAGACAAGCCCATGACATTACTCTAACAAGAAAAATGTTGAATAAAAAAAACTTGTATAATAGACAAAACCCAAGATGCAAGAAAATTACAAATTCTTGAAGTAATCCACATAAGAATAGAACAACCTACCATGAACACCCAAATCACGGAACTATTTACTCTACCCACCATGAGAGTAAGGACAAGACCAGACCATAACAATGCCAACACAGAAGACACTGCTCAACATAACAGGCTTATTACACCTGATTAATCACTTAATGTGCCCCTATTTTGCCCTTGCCGTTTTCCTTTTCTCTATATATATTTATATTATATGTAAGAAATGTCCAGCTTGTTCATCTCCCTCATCTACCACCACCACCCTGGTCTACCTTGCCCTACTAACTGTGTCACTTAACAATGTCACCTGTCAGTGTCACCTGTCAGTGTCACCTGTCAGTGTCAGCTTGACGTGATTGTTGATACTTCAGCCTAAAATCCCTAGCAGACCCCGCTAGGGATCAATTTATAAACTCGTGATTATAGACAGAAAGATATGGGAGAGGGAAGAAATGGTGCCCAACCACATGTGGAGGGTCGGGGATTGAGCGCCGACCTGCATGAAGCGAGACCGTCGCTCTACCGTCCAGACCCAAGTGGTTGGGCGGGGAGTTACTGTTGCTGAAGGACAAAGAATATTACCATTATTTCTGTTTTTAGCGAAGTGAGTCACTGGTGTTTTTTTTTGGGTGGGGGGGGGGGGGGTAGGGCGGGGAAGTTTGGTGGTGGTAGCGTAGCGAGGCTCTGTTGTATATGCCATTTGTACACACGCACACACACACACACACACACACACACATACACTAACACCTGTTGATTGACGGTTGAGAGGCGGGACCAAAGAGCCAGAGCTCAACCCCCGCAAACACAACTAGGTGAGTACACACACACACACAAAAAAAAAAAAAAAAAAAAAAAACACAGGGAACTCACAGCTCCCAACACATCATCATCCCCAGAGGTGAGGGGGGAACTCACAACCAGCTACCCAATAACACCAGAGGGGAGGGCAACCACACAACCCTCTTCAGCATAGAGAACCCCCTACCCCAAACCCTCCCAGCCCCCACTCAAACGCTCAGCCAACTTTCCCTCCCCCCACACACCATTCCCACCCTGCTACCCCTCCCCTCCTCCCGTCATGTCCCCACTCCACCCTTTTCCTTCCAGTCCTCCCTCCCCCTTCGTCCCATACCCTCCCTGCCCCCCCCCCTTCACTTGACCCCCCGCCCCCTCACCCCAGTATCCACTGAGACCCTGTTATCCACCTCACAATTCCTCACACCCATGGAACAGCTTCCTCCACCAGCAGAACACTCACCAAGGAGGCGATTTGAGAAGAGACAGAAGAAAGTGAGCCTCAGGGCAATGTACACTAACATAGATGGAATTACAAACAAAGCAAATGAGTTTGGAGAATTGGTACGAGAGGAAATTCCAGACATAATAGCACTCACGGAAACAAAACTAACAAAATTCATAACAAATGTAGTGTTCTCACAGGAATGTTATGTTTTGAGGAAAGAGAGAGAAGGAAGAGGTGGTGGTGGTGTAGCCCTGCTGGTAAGAAAGGGATGGGACTTGATGAGATGGTTATTCAGGGCTGTGAGGGTTTCAGTGACTACATAGCAGGTATCATAACAACTGGAGGATAAAAAATTATAGTCGTAGTCATATACAATCCACAACCAAATGACAGAATACGAACGGCATTCAGAAACTTGTGTAAAGAATCATTCAGAACTTTGTATACCACATATGTCAGGCCAATCCTGGAGTATGCAGCCCCAGCATGGAGTCCATATCTAGTCAAGGATAAGACCAAACTGGACAGGTTCAAAGGTTTGCCACCAGACTACTACCCGAGCTGAGAGGTATGAGCTACGAGGAGAGACTACGGGAATTAAACCCTACTTCACTGGAAGACAGAAGAGTTAGGGGGGACATGATCACCACATTCAAGATTCTGAAGTGTATTGATAGGGTAGATAAAGACAGGCTATTTAACACAAAGGGCACACGCACAAGGGGACACAGGTGGAAACTGAGTGCCCAAATGAGCCACAGAGATATTAGAAAGAACTTTTTTAGTGTCAGAGTGGTTGACAAATGGAATGCATTAGGAAGTGATGTGGTGGAGGCTGACTCCATACACAGTTTCAAGTGTAGATATGATAGAGCCCAATAGGCTCAGGAACCTGTACACCTGTTGATTGACAGTTGAGAGGCGGGACCAAGGAGCCAGAGCTCAACCCCCGCAAGCACAACTAGGTGAGTACAACTAGGTGAGTACACACACACACACACACACACACACACACACACACACACACACACACACACACACACACACACACACACACACACACACACACACACACACCCACACACACACACACACACACACACACACACACACACACCATTCTGTATACCAGTTGGTATACAGAATTATATGAACATGTTTGCTGATGATGCTAAGATAATAGGAAGGATAAGAAATTTAGATGACTGTCATGCCCTTCAAGAAGACCTGGACAAAATAAGTATATGGAGCACCACTTGGCAAATGGAATTTAATGTTAATAAATGTCATGTTATGGAATGTGGAATAGAAGAACATAGACCCCACACAACCTATATATTATGTGAGAAATCTTTAAAGAATTCTGATAAAGAAAGAGATCTAGGAGTGGTTCTAGATAGAAAACTATCACCTGAGGACCACATAAAGAATATTGTGCAAGGAGCCTATGCAATGCTTTCTAACTTCAGAATTGCATTTAAATTCATGGATGGCGATATACTAAAGAAATTGTTCATGACTTTTGTTAGGCCAAAGCTAGAATATGCAGCTGTTGTGTGGTGCCCATATCTTAAGAAGCACATCAACAAACTGGAAAAGGTGCAAAGACATGCTACTAAGTGGCTCCCAGAACTGAAGGGCAAGAGCTACGAGGAGAGGTTAGAGGCATTAAATATGCCAAAACTAGAAGACAGAAGAAAAAGAGGTGATATGATCACTACGTACAAAATAGTAACAAGAATTGATAAAATCGACAGGGAAGACTTCCTGAGACCTGGAACTTCAAGAACACGAGGTCATAGATTTAAACTAGCTAAACACAGATGCCGAAGAAATATAAGAAAATTCACCTTCGCAAATAGAGTGGTAGACGGTTGGAAAAAGTTAAGTGAGAAGGTGGTGGAGGCCAAGACCGTCAGTAGTTTCAAAGCGTTATATGACAAAGAGTGCTGGGAAGACGGGACACCACGAGCGTAGCTCTCATCCTGTAACTACACTTAGGTAATTACTTAAGTAATTACACGCACACACACACACACACACACACACACACACACACACACCCACACACACACACCCACACACACACCCACACACACACCCACACACACACACCCACACACACACCCACACACACACCCACACACACACAGGGGCCTCGTAGCCTGGTGGATAGCGCGCAGGACTCGTAATTCTGTGGCGCGGGTTCGATTTCCGCACGAGGCAGAAACAAATGGGCAAAGTTTCTTTCACCCTAAGTGCCCCTGTTACCTAGCAGTAAATAGGTACCTGGGAGTTAGTCAGCTGTCACGGGCTGTTTCCTGGGGTGTGTGTGTGGTGTGGAAAAAAAAAGAAAAAAAAAAAGTAGTTAGTAAACAGTTGATTGACAGTTGAGAGGCGGGCCGAAAGAGCAAAGCTCAACCCCCGTAAAAACACAACTAGTAAACACACACACACACACACACACACACACACACACACACACACACACACACACACACACACACACACACACACACACACACACACACACACACACACACACACACACACACACACATACACACACACACACACACACACACACACACACACACACACACACACACACACACACACACACACACACACACACCCACACACACACACACACACACACACACACACACACACACACACACACACACACACACACACACACACCCCTCCCCACACACACACACACACACACACACACACACACACACACACACACACACACACACACACACTCACACACACACACACACACACACACACACACACACACACACACACACACACACACACACACACACACACACACCCCTCACCACACACACACACACACACACACACACACACACACACACACACACACACACACACACACACACACACACACACACACACACACACACACACACACACACACACACACACACACACACCCCTCCCCACACACACACACACACACACACACACACACACACACACACACACACACACACTCACACACACACACACACACACACACACACACACACACACACACACACACAGGCAACAAAAATAAGGCAAGAAAGAGAAGGGTGGGCAGACTGCATATTTTTGGATTGTCAGAAAGCCTTTGATACAGTACCACACAAGAGGCTAGTGCGAAAGTTGGAGATGCAGGCTGGAGTGAGAGGGAAGGTACTCCGGTGGATAGAGGAATACCTAAGCAACAGGAGACAACGAGTCTGTGTGAGGGGTGAGGCCTCAGATTGGCGAGACGTCACAAGTGGAGTCCCGCAGGGGTCAGTCCTTGGACCTATACTGTTTCTGGTATATGTAAATGATCTCCCAGAGGGTATAGATTCGTTCCTCTCAATGTTTGCCGACGATGCAAAAATTATGAGGAGGATTGAAACAGAGGATGATAGTAGGAGGCTACAAGATGACCTGGATAGACTGAGCGAATGGTCCAACAAATGGCTGTTGAAGTTCAACCCGAGTAAATGCAAAGTAATGAAACTAGGCAGTGGAAACAGGAGGCCAGGCACAGGATACAGAATAGGAGATGAAGTACTTAATGAAACAGACAGAGAGAAAGATCTAGGAGTTGATATCACACCAAACCTGTCTCCTGAAGCCCACATAAAGAGAATAACGTCTGCGGCATATGCGAGGCTGGCTAACATCAGAACGGCGTTCAGGAACCTGTGTAAGGAATCATTCAGAATCTTGTACACCACATATGTAAGACCAATCCTGGAGTATGCGGCCCCAGCATGGAGCCCGTACCTTGTCAAGCACAAGACGAAGCTGGAAAAAGTTCAAAGGTATGCTACTAGACTAGTTCCAGAACTAAGAGGCATGAGTTATGAGGAAAGGCTGCGGGAAATGCACCTCACGACACTGGAAGACAGAAGAGTAAGGGGGGACATGATCACAACCTACAAAATCCTCAGGGGAATCGACCGGGTAAACAAGGATGAACTATTCAACACTGGTGGGACGCGAACAAGGGGACACAGGTGGAAGCTGAGTACCCAAATGAGCCACAGAGACGTTAGAAAGAACTTTTTCAGTGTCAGAGTAGTTAGTAAATGGAATGCATTAGGAAGTGATGTGGTGGAGGCTGACTCCATACACAGTTTCAAATGTAGATATGATAGAGCCCAATAGGCTCAGGAATCTGTACACCAGTTGATTGACGGTTGAGAGGCGGGACCAAAGAGCCAGAGCTCAACCCCCGCAAGCACAATTAGGTGAGTACAATTAGGTGAGTACACACACACACACACACACACACACACACACACACACACACACACACACACACACACACACACCCCTCCCCACACACACACACACACACACACACACACCCCTCCCCACACACACACACACACACACACACACACACACACACACACACACACACACACACACACACTCACACACACACACACACACTCACACACACACACACACACACACACACACACACACACACACACACACACACACACACACACACACACACACACACACACACACACACACACACACTCACACACACACACACACACACACACACACACACACACACACACACACACACACACACACACACACACACACACACAAGCTCCGCATAGAAACAAGCTTAAAAATTCACTTCCGTGGAAAACCATTTCTTCCTCTTGAATATTAAATATACAGTATGAAAGTTAGGGTTACGCTTCTGTGTGCATATATATATATATATATATATATATATATATATATATATATATATATATATATATATATATATATATATATATATATATATATATATATATATATATATATATATATATATATATATATATATATATATATATATATATATATATATATATATATATATATATATATAGACTGAGAAGTTGAAACTGAACAATTTTTCCTAAACCGATATAATGCCCCTTAATTTTAATTAAGGAAGTTTTTGTCTTAATCCTTCCCTCTTGGTCTGACACTGTCATATATATCAATATAGATGCCACCTTCATATTGTGATGAATTATAGCCAAGAAATAAAAAATAATCGTGAATTATTATTGCCCTATTAGACTTTTTTGCATTCTACAAAAAGTCTCCTATTTTATACCTATAAATAAAGCGTGAATTCTGCATACAAAAATACACACATGCAAGCTCCGTGTGTGTGTAAGAGAGTGGTATAGCTTCAGAAGGTCGCGAATGAAGGTATTTCTATGCATGGAGCAAAGTGTAGAGGACATATTAAGCTTGAATATAAAACTCTGTTGATATTCCTCCACAAACCCCTGAAGCGACAACACAACACACCATCTCAAATAAATAAAAAAATAAATAAATAAAGTCTAGTGGATGAAAAAAATGAATATAATTCTTTAATTCCTCGATTCTAAAATGTTATACAGACTTACGACAATTTCAAAGTTTGTAACGTTGGCCATCCTCATGGATCCACGGCAGATATGTTTTTATCTTGGATATTGTTCAGACCTTCAGGGTAATACAGGAGTGTTAGGATACAGTGTGAAGGACGCAGGATACTTACGGACACATATGGAGTGAGGAGAGGGCAACTTGAGAGCAGGTACCTCTCTTTCAACAGCTTATTTCTCCTCTGGGTCACTGGGTAGTGACGTTTGGTTAGAAAGAGAGAGATAGTAGGAGTAAGAGGGAAGTTTATGAAGAATTTAAATGAACAAATGATAGAGAAAGAGAGAGAGAGAGAGAGAGAGAGACGATAAGTCACAATAACGTGGCTGAAAATTAGATACCAAACTTAAATACTTAAATATCAGATACACATATATGTGAGTAAATCACGAAAATTAGTACGTGATGATAAATGTGATTGTGTCACACCACGGAGGAAGAATTGAAACAGGAATTTCCCTAAGTACTTTCGTATTTTAATAATACATCACCAGAAGGAATCCATTCTGAAGATTTATTAAAAAAATACGAAAGTACTTAAGGAAATTCCTGTTTCAATTCTTCTTCCGTGGTCTGACACTGTCACATTTTTAATCACGTGTTTATTTTTCGTGATACACACACACACACACACATACATATATATATACGTATAATATATATATAAAGTTTGTGAGGGTACCACCTCTGGTGTCAATGTGGGGACCCATAGCCTCGGAGAAGAAAATAAAAAGTATTCAGAGGAGACCTTGTGGTTTCTCACTGAACATTAATATTATCTTCTCCTACCACCCCCATTCTTTTGTATGTACACATATATATTTACTTTATTTGAACTTTGTTACAAAAAAGGAGTTACATATGGGTTACAAAGATGGTTGTCATAGGTTGTCGAGTTCCTCCAGCTCCTCAGATGGCGGGCAGGAACCCTGGATGCAGTGCGCATTACCCCTCTGTATCGCCACACTGAGGCGCTGGAAAAGAAAGCTTGCAGCTCTTGGGTCCCTTGTTGTTTCAATGAGCCTAGAACCCAGTTCCTTCAAAAAACTGGTAGCACTTTTAAACCAGGCGCCGAGTGTCTCAGAAGCAATGGGGACAAAATTGTATATATATATATATATATATATATATATATATATATATATATATATATATATATATATATATATATATATATATATATATATATATATATATATACATATATATATATATATATACATATATACACATATATATATATATATATATATATATATATATATATATATATATATATATATATATATATATATATATATATACATATATACATATATATAAATATATATAAATATATAAGTATATATTAGTATATTTTGGTAGCAGTCTTTCCTGTAGACATATATTATTAAATATGACCGAAAAAGTAAGATTAATAATTCCAACACGAATTTTCTCAATATTTCTTATGTTTCTTTTCACTGATGATGGTAATAGACAAATCAATTCTCCAAAATTCTTTTTTATTTCTAGTCTGACGCGACACTTGAACGCGTTTCGTAATAACTTATGACATTTTCAAAGACTTTTAGTTTACACACACACACAACTATAACCTGCAAACACTAAACAGAGTTCTTACTACGCTATGATTTAAACAGCTTTCATTTTATACCCGCATTTTGGGTGAGGTGATATGTTACAACAGTTTTGGATGAGGTGAACAAAACTTTCAACACAGGACAGAACACGAAACAATGGGTATTAATTGGGTAAATTGTAAACTTTTTCGGTCATATATTATATATATATATATATATATATATATATATATATATATATATATATATATATATATATATATATATATATATATATATATATATATATATTTATATATATATATACATAACATCCAGATGGTAGAAAATATTTGTGTGTAATGGAAAATACCCATAAGAAAATTAACGAAGATAGATAGATAGAAAGATAGATAGATAATCATGCACGAGATCCTCATTAATTAGTGCCCCGAGGCATGATAACCAACACCAATATGCTACGAAATACTCTAATTAGCTTACCTGCAGGCAGGAAAATTTCTACCAAAAGGACCACCCTGTGCTTGTGTAAACACACACACACACCTGTCAGCTTGCACATACACAGTCACATATGCAAAACAGTGTGTGAGTGTGTACTCACCAGTTGTACTCCCCTAGTTGGGTTTGCGGGGGTTGAGCTCTGGTTCTTTGGTCCCGCCTCTCAACTGTCAATCAACTAATGTACAGGTTCCTGAGCCTACTGTGCTCTATCATATCTACACTTGAAGCTGTGTATGGAGTCAGCCTCCACCACATCACTTCCTAATGCATTCCATTTGTCTACTACACTGACACTGACAAAATTCATTCTAACGTCTCAATGGCTCATTTGGGCACTCAATTTCTACCTGTGTCCCCTAGGGTGTGTGCCCTTTGTGGTAAATAGCCTGTCTTTATCTACCCTATCAATTCCTCTGAGAATCTTGTGTGTGGTGATCGTGTCCCGTCTAACTCTTCTGTCTCCCAGTGATGTAAGGTTTAATTCCCGTAGTCTCTCCTCGTAGCTCATACCTCTCAGTTCGGGTACTAGTCGGGTGGCAAACCTTTGAAAATTTTCCAGTTTAGTCTTATGCTTGACTACATATGGACGTCATGCTGGGGCCGCATACTCCAGGATTGGTCTGACATATGTGGTATATAATGTTCTGAAAGATTCCTTTCACAAGTTTATAAATGCCGTTCTTATGTTAGCCAACCTGGCATATGCTGCTGATGTTATCCTCTTGATATGAGCTTCAGGGGACAGGTCTGGCGTGATATCAACCCCCAGGTCTTTCTCTCTCTCTGACTCTTGAAGTATTTCATCTCCCAAATGATACCTTGTATCTGATCTCCTGCTTCCTACCCCTATCTTCTTTACATTACATTTGCTTGGGTAAAACTCTAACATCCATTTGTTCGACTATTCCTGCAGCTTGTCCAGGTCTTCTTGAGGCCTCAAGCTTTCTTCCTCTGTCTTAATCCTTCTCATAATTTTGGCGTCGTCAGCAAACATTGAGCGGAATGAGTCTATACCCTCTGGGAGATCATTTACGTATATCAGAAACAGGATAGTTCCAAGCACAGAGCCCTGTGGGACTCCACTGGTGACTTTACGCCATTCTGAGGTCTCATCCCTCACTATAACTCTCTGCTTCCTATTGCTTAGGTACTCCCTTATCCACTGGAGCGCCCTACCAGTTACTCCTGCCTGTTTCTCCAGCTTATGCATCAACCTGTTATGGGGTACTGTGTCAAAGGC
>NC_091198.1:22774974-22789974 GCF_040958095.1 Procambarus clarkii
AAAAATCACAATGTATATTGAACATTGCAAGACATTGCAAGAGCTAAAAAGAGACATAATTCGCTGGTCTTGCACAGTTGCAGGCGGCCTAAAGACCGCTTTCACAATATAATTTTCAATTTCATGGTTGGCATTTAACTAATAAGGACCGACTCTTGGGGATATAATAGTTTGCAAGATTTCTCTATTCACTTGAAATTGGATCCACAGAAGCGACTGTAATTGAGGAAGGTATCAATGACGTGTGTTGAAGCTGGGACTCTGAGCTAGGCACCAAAGACCATCCCTGCTCCTAGCTCTATCTCTCCCTCTCTCTATCCTCCCTCTCTCTCTCTCTCCCTCTCTCTCTCTAGCCCCTCATACTATTTATTTCTGTCTCTCGCTCAAACTCTTGAGATGACAGCGAGAGTGTCAAAGGTGTGTCAGAGTGTGAGAGTGTCAAAGGTGAGTCAGAGTGTGAGAGAGTGTCAAAGGTAGGTCAGAGTGTGTGAGAGTGTCAAAGGTGTGTGAGAGTGTCAAAGGTGAGTCAGAGTGTGTGAGAGTGTCAAAGGTGTGTCAGAGTGTCATAACTCCTCAGGTGTGACTGTGGCGCGTGCAGGTAAGACACTGCCAGACACGCTAACATCAGGTCATTCTTCCTTGTTAAGAACATATTCTTTACACTTTCCCATAGAGTTGTAAAAATTTTTTTTGGTTAATATTGCCTTTTTTCGCCCTTTTTTATATATTTTCCTGCCTACTGTATTGCCGGGGGAAGGGCAAGGTGGGGAGAGAGCCTTCTGAGGTACTTAATATAACCTTCAGAATATTGTTTACCAGAAATATCTTGTTGATAATTTTTGCTCTGAAGCCAAAAATGGGTTCTTGTCTTCTTAGGTTTCCATGCGTGTTTCATTTGTTTATTAACTCTATTAATTATTGTCTTTGTTCGTTTTGCGTTTCTTTACTCTGTTTCTGTCTCCCTCTATCTTTCCCCCCTCGCTTTCTGTGTCTATATTTCCTTCCCTCTGACTGTCTACATTATTCACTGTCTTCCGAACCATCTCTCTCTCTCTCTCTCCCTCCCTCTCTCTCTCTCTCTCTCTCTCTCTCTCTCTCTCTCTCTCTCTCTCTCTCTCTCTCTCTCTCTCTCTCCCTCCCTCCCTCTCTCTCTCTCTCTCTCTCTCTCTCTCTCTCTCTCTCTCTCTCTCTCTCTCTCTCTCTCTCTCTCTCTCTCTCTCTCTCTCTCTCTCTCTCCCTCCCTCTCTCTCTCTCTCTCTCTCTCTCTCTCTCTCTCTCTCTCTCTCTCTCTCCTCTCTCTCTCTCTCTCTCTCTCTCTCTCTCTCTCTCTCTCTCTCTCTCTCTCTCTCTCTCTCTCTCTCTCTCTCTCTCTCTCCCTCTCTCTCTCTCTCTCTCTCTCTCTCTCCCTCTCTCTCTCTCTCTCTCTCTCTCTCTCTCTCTCTCTCTCTCTCTCTCTCTCTCTCTCTCTCTCTCTCTCTCTCTCTCTCTCTCTCTCTCTCCCTCGCTCTCTCTCCCTGGCTCTCTCTCTCTCTCTCTCTCTCTCTCTCTCTCTCTCTCTCTCTCTCTCTCTCTCTCTCTCTCTTTCTCTCTCTCTCTCTCTCTCTCTCTCTCTCTCTCTCTCTCTCTCTCTCTCTCTCTCTCTCTCTCTCTCTCTCTCTCTCTCTCCCTGGCTCTCTCTCTCTCTCTCTCTCCCTCAAGCCCTTCCTACCCAACACCTTCCCTCCATCATCCCTTCACTTGCCTCTCGCCCTTTCTTGGTATTCTCCAACCCCCCCCCTCTCACTCCCTCACATCCCTCCTCACCACCTCCCTCCCACAGCCTCCCTCACTCTCTCTATCCCTCCTTATTCTTATGATTATTCATATAATTCTCTTCTTATCCTGGAGAGCACTATCGCCAGCAGCTATTCAAGAGAGTTGGCCATAAAACAATCTTTGTTTTAAAACATAAAATAATCTAAGGAATTTATGTTTCTTGTTATTGTGATCTTCGTTCAAACTGAAAAAAATATATATATGATGTATATTTTCAAGGTGAATAGTCTTGTGAACTATTCACCTTGAAAAATATACACTTTACACAGAGATTAAATGTTTTTCACAAAGGAGCATGAAATATATTTTATATAACTTGAGCTATATTTTGAACATTTTCAATGTACAAGTCAGATATTCTTTTATGCATTTGTTTAACATTTAGTGTGTTTGTTTAGAAGGATATTGAATAGGATTAACCTATGTGTTGCTTAGTCGTACTGGTTTGTGTTGCTTAGTCGTACTGGTTTGTGTTGCTTAGTCGTACTGGTTTGTGTTGTATAGTCATACTGGTTTGTGTTGTATAGTCATACTGGTTTGTGTTGTATAGTCATACTGGTTTGTGTTGTATAGTCATACTGGTTTGTGTTGTATAGTCATACTGGTTTGTGTTGTATAGTCATACTGGTTTGTGTTGTATAGTCATACTGGTTTAGTTAGCGTTTTCTTCTGAAAATTACCTTGCTGGATTAACTCTTCAAGTCGTGTCAAATTATGTTGTTTCGTCTGCAGTAAGAATAAAGTATACCCTCAGTGTATACTGAGAAGCTGGGGTTATACCCTCAGTGTATACTGAGAAGCTGGGGTTATACCCTCAGTGTATACTGAGAAGCTGGGGTTATACTCTCAGTATATACCGATAAACATGGGTTATTACTCCTGAGTGTATACTGAGAAGCTGGGGTTATGCTCTCAGTGTATACCGATAAACTGGGGTTATACCCCTTAGTATATGTCATCTAATAATCAAAATATTAGAATTGTTTTGAAATATATATAATGAGGAGAGGCAGAAATAAATTTTGTAGAAGGGCGTTGGAAGGCTGCAGACCTTTGCCTGACGTAGCTAGCTAGAGATGGATGTAATGGGAGGGAGGGGGGGGGGGTTGATGGGGTGGTTAGAGGGGGATTGATGGGGTGGTAGGAGGGGGGGAGATTGATGGGGCTTTGGTTGTAGGTGTGTGTGTGGTGGGGAGGTGGGGGGGGGGTAGGAGTGAGGTAACAGGGCCTCACTGCCTCTCGTGGTTGGCGTGTTGGTTGTAGGTGTGTGTGTGGTGGGGGGGTGGGGGGAGGGAGGGTAGCAGTGAGGTAACCGGGCCTCACCACCACTCGTGGTTGGCGTGCTGGCAACCACTCAACTTTAACCCGGAAAATCCCCCATAAAAAAAGGGGAGTATGATATTTGTTAGTTTATCGTCATACTCGCTGTAATTCTCCTGTCAGTTCGCCCACTCGCCCCTATTTTGTGTGTAGGGTCTCTGTTTGTTTTGTTTCCCCCCCTCCCCCCCCCCTCCCCCCCCCCCTGAAGCGCGGATTGTTTTGGACACAAGAGCACTTTTGTGACTTAAAGTGAGGCTGGTTGGAGAGTTAGCTAAACAAAAGCAAATTGGTTACGAGAGAAACTGATTGTGATGGGGGGGGGGGGGGTTAAAAAAAAAAGGTGGGAAATTGCGTATTAAATAGGTGAGAAATTGGAGAATTGACATTTATTTCTGACAGTTGTTTTTCCTGTGTTGGATAGACGAAGGTTGTTTTAATGTATTTATTTTTATTTTGCTAATCCTGAGGCTTTATTATTCTAGATCATATATTGTATTGGATTATCTACTGTATTGGATCATCTACTGTATTGGATCATCTATTGTATTGGATCATCTACTGTATTGGATCATCTACTGTATTGGATCATCTATTGTATTGGATCATCTACTGTATTGGATCATCTACTGTATTGGATCATCTATTGTATTGGATCATCTACTGTATTGGATCATCTACTGCATTTGGCACTGAATCATTAATGCTAATCAACATTACCACGGCACCAGCAGTCAGGACGCCAGCTTTAAGTGCCCTCTCAATGTTTCATTCGTGCCCAACCACTAGGGCTAGACGGTAGAGCGATGGTCTCGCTTCATGCAGGTCGGCGTTCAATCCCCGACCGTCCACAAGTGGTTGGGCAACATTCCTTTCCCCCCGTCCCATCCCAGGTCTTTATCCTGACCTCTTCCCAGTGCTATATAGTCGTAATGGCTTGGCGCTTTCCCCTGATAACTCACTCGTATCGAGACAAAGCATTTGAAGGTAATTACGCAATCATAATAATAATAATAATAACAACAACAACAACAATAATAATAATAATAATAATAATAATAATAATAATAATAATAATAATAATAATAATATTAATAATAATAATAATAATAATTAATAATAATAATAATAATAATAATAATAATAATAATTAATAATAATAATAATAATAATAATAATAATAATAATAATAATAATAATAATAATAATTAATAATAATAATTAATAATAATAATAATAATAATAATAATAATAATAATAATTAATAATAATAATAATAATAATAATAATAATAATAATAATAATAATAATAATAATAATAATAATAATAATAATAATAATGTCATTTTGTCGGGGGACAGGCAGCCAGAGAATATATACTTGTGGGGGGGTATATTGAGGTCCCCCCCTCCCCACTCCCCCCTGGTCCCCCCACAACAGGCTGACTACCTCCTGTGTATTTAATGACTGCTAAGTGAACAGGCGCATAAAGGTAGAGGAAACGAGATCAACCATTTCTGTCTCGCCCGGGATTCGAACCCGGAATACTCGATTGCAAGTCGAGAACGAAGCCGACTGTACAATCAGATCCCTTATAATTAGGATTAAACAGAAGGGAACATTTGAGATATTATTCAAATTCTTTATTTAAACGCGTTTATTGATCAGTAATAGATGATATAATAGATTATCACTACAATAGATGACTCAGTGCAAAAAATGATCTGTTATGTATATACTACAATACAGATATATTTACTGTATATACTACAATACAGATATATTTACTGTATATACTACAATACAGATATATTTACTGTATATGCTACAATACTCATATATTTTCTGTATATACTTATCACAAGGACTTTTGCTCACAAATTATTATTATCTGCTTATTGAAATTCAATCTACCTGTTTAATTTGCATATGTTGCAACTAATTTAATATTATTGCTGATAATTTAAGTAATTTGATAATGTTGGTAATTAAGTAACAGTGATGAACAGAATTTAAAATGATAAGGAATAGTTTCGGACCGTAATAAAGGGTTTTAGAACCTAGTAAAGTGAATTAGACCGTACTTAAGTGTTTTGGATCCTAATAAAGTGAATTAAATCGTACTAACGTGTTTTGGATCCTAATAAAGTGAATTAGACCGTACTAAAGTGTTTTGGATCCTAATAAAGTGAATTAGACCGTACTAAAGTGTTTTGGATCCTAATAAAGTGAATTAGTTCGTAATAAAGTGTTTTAGACCCCAATAAATTGTTTTGAAACCTAATAAAGTGTTTAAGACCCAAATAAAGTGTTTTGGATCGTAATAAAGAGTTTCATAAACCCTAATAAAGAAGTTTATGAAAATCTTGGCGTGTGTGATATAAACGGGTTGTTTTGTGGTCTAATTATAGTGTCAAGTATGTGTAATGGCCTCTTTCTGGCACTATGTGTCTCTGGCACTATGTGTCTCTGGAGACTCTCCTTGGTGTGTGTCTCTGGCACTATGTGTCTCTAGCGACTCTCCTTGGTGTGTGTCTCTGGCACTATGTGTCTCTAGCGACTCTCCTTGGTGTGTGTCTCTGGCACTATGTGTCTCTAGCGACTCTCCTTGGTGTGTGTCTCTGGCACCATGTGTCTCTAGCGACTCTCCTTGGTGTGTGTCTCTGGCACCATGTGTCTCTAGCGACTCTCCTTGGTGTGTGTCTCTGGCACTATGTGTCTCTAGCGACTCTCCTTGGTGTGTGTCTCTGGCACCATGTGTCTCTAGCGACTCTCCTTGGTATGTGTCTCTGGCACTATGTGTCTCTGGCACTATGTGTCTCCTTGGTGTCCTTCTGGGCCGTCAATTATAAATGCCTAACTATTTTATGAATTAATTTTTTTTAACTTTTCTAAATATAACCTCTTATACAGCAACGAATAAAAAATATATATATTTTAACATAAATTCCGGTTGCAACAATTAATGCAGCTGCTGTTTACTGCTGATATCGTGTCCAGTGCACTCACAGCTTTGCGGATATCACCGCTTAAGTTGTCACCTTAAATATGATTTTATGTTTATGTCTGAAATGTAAGTTCGATCCGCTCTGCGGTACACCAGGCAAGACACAGCTAGTACTGTGAAGGTTTGAAGTGAGTGGTATGACTGCTGACTCTGATTCTGGTTTGTGTTATCATTATTACCCTTTTTATTGATATATTTGATATTTTTATTAGCATTACTGCTGTTTCCAACCATAATTTGCATTAACTGCATATTAGGAAATCGCCTTTTATGGTAGAAGATAAAGCCTTACTGGAAAACTTTGAAAAGCTTCAGCAATGGCTGGAGCCTTACCTGAGGACTCTAAAGAGCTTCAACGACAGGAGCCTTACCTGAGAGCTCTAAAGAGCTTCAACGACGACAGGAGCCTTACCTGAGAGCTCTGAAGAGCTTCAACGACGACAGGAGCCTTACCTGAGAACTGTAGAGAGCTTCAACAACGACAGGAGCTTTACCTGAGAACTCTAAAGAGCTTCAACAAAGACAAGAGCCTTACCTGAGAACTCTAAAGAGCTTCACCGACAGGAGCCTTACCTGAGAACTCTAAAGAGCTTCAACGACGACAGGAGCCTTACCTGAGAACTCTAAAGAGCTTCAACAACGGCAGGAGCCTTACCTGAGAACTCTAAAGAGCTTCACCGACAGGAGCCTTACCTGAGAACTCTAAAGAGCTTCAACGACGACAGGAGCCTTACCTGAGAACTCTAAAGAGCTTCAACAACGACAGGAGCCTTACCTGAGAACTCTAAAGAGCTTCACCGACAGGAGCCTTACCTGAGAACTCTAAAGAGCTTCAACGACGACAGGAGCCTTACCTGAGAACTCTAAAGAGCTTCAACGACGACAGGAGCCTTACCTGAGAACTCTAAAGAGCTTCACCGACAGGAGCCTTACCTGAGAACTCTAAAGAGCTTCAACGTCGACAGGAGCCTTACCTGAGAACTCTAAAGAGCTTCACCAACGACAGGAGCCTTACCTGAGAACTCTAAACAGCTTCAACGACGACAGGAGCCTTACCTGAGAACTCTAAAGAGCTTCAACGACGACAGGAGCCTTACCTGAGAACTCTAAAGAGCTTCAACATCGACAGGAGCCTTACCTGAGAACGCTAAACAGCTTCAACGACGACAGGAGCCTTACCTGAGAACTCTAAAGAGCTTCAACAACGACAGGAGCCTTACCTGAGAACTCTAAAGAGCTTCAGCAACGACAGGAGCCTTACCTGAGAACTCTAAAGAGCTTCAACAACGACAGGAGCCTTACCTGAGAACTCTAAAGAGCTTCAGCAACGACAGGAGCCTTTCCTGAAAACTCTAAAGAGCTTCAACAACGACAGGGCTTCAACAACGACAGGAGCCTTACCTGAGAACTCTAAAGAGCTTTAACAACGACAGGAGCCTTACCTGAGAACTCTTAAGAGCTTCAACAACGGCTGCACGGAGCCTCTCCCGTGACCCCACAAACAGGAGCGTGAGACCAGACTCACATTCTTTGACTTCGCGAACTTTGCCTTTTTCCGATATCGACCTGCAGGAGCTCGAGCGTCGAGGTGTAATTCACGCGACGGGATGTTTATCTCTGGCCAGATATATACCGGGAATATTTTGTGGGCAGTCTTTCAGTGCTATTGTGTGATAGCGGGAGGAGACGGCCCTGCTGGTGCCTCTCAGGTGGGGTTGGGGGAGTGTTAAAATAGAGGAGGTGAGAGTGATGTTGGGAGGTAGCGCATGGGAGGAAGGAAAAAAATAGTGTGAATGAAAATGGAAATAGTGTAGACGAGCCGTGCTAAAATAGGGGGGGGGGGTAAATAGGGGGTTGCCTGAATAGTAGCGGTATACAAATTTAAGGAAGAAGGGAAGATACAGAATATCAGAAAAGATGAGGAATAATAGATGGAGAAGGAAGATGTATAACTGCATTTTTTTAAACAGGAAGTATTTGAGGTTCGAACTCCCAGTAAGACCATAGTTGAACGAGATTGATTTCCCTATGGTCAGGGGAGCATTGCCTTGTGATTCGATCATTTATGACTCGTATGGGCTAGTTTCAGAGAGGCTGCAGCCGAGGTATTTGACACCTGGGCTGTTAAATTTCATGGGAAGTCTAAATTGATATGTCAACTCTGGGAGTACATGAGATGCTACATATAATGATGCTCAGTTGCAAGGACTTGCAAGTGGTGTGGGTCCAAAGTATTATTTCTCTGTACGCAGGTGGGATAGATGGCTTCTGACTCCTGTTAGCAGGCTGACAGCCTTCCCATAGCTCATGGTAATCCATATTCTACTACTTTTCCCTAGGAACCATACCCGCTAGGTCGGTTAACTAACCACCAAGTACCCAGTTACTGCTGGGAGAACAGCTAAGGATTGGCACCTAGACAACACTCCCCGGGCAGGATTCGATCTGAAACCAAATCGATTTGGAGGATCGGGGACTGTGTGTTACCAGAGCACTACTAGGGACCTGCTCTGTAGGTGGCACCACGAGAGGTACTGCCAGTAGAGTGATTAGGACTTGTGTGCAGTGGGAGATATTTGTGAGAGAGGCTGTAAAAGTACGGTGATAAAACTCTCATCTCGAGTGATTTACGTTGATTTGTCTACCTTGGTGCCAGTTAGGTTAAGTTAGGTTATACGTTAAGTAAGGCTAAGTTAAGATACATTACGTTTAGTTAGATTACGTTAGGTTACGTTATGTTAGGTTAGCATATGATAAGATTGGTTATGGTAGATTATAACAGCATAAGTTAGGCTGGCTGGCATAGGCTAAGATAGGATCAGTTAGGTTAGATTATGCTAGATTAAGTTAGGCTAGGTTAGCATAGGCTAAGTTTAGCTTGGTTAGGCATGATTATGATATAATAAGTTAGGTTGGCTGACATAGGCTAAGTTAAGATAGGCTAGGTTAGATTATGCTAGACTAAGCTAGGCTAGGTTAGCATAGGCTAAGTTTAGCTAGGTTAGGTAAGATTATGATATAATAAGTTAGGTGGCCTGACATAGGCTAAGTTAAGATAGGTTAGGTTAGATTATGTTAGACTAAGTTAGGCTAGGTTAAAATAAGTTAAGTTAGTTTACGTAAGAGAAATATAACGAGCTGTTTGCAGTGCTCAACGCCTATAAATAGACACCTGGCAGCACAATCTCACCTCACCTGACTATGAACTTCTCCAAGACATGGCTCAATAAACTGATAATTCAAGTGAAACTTTAAGTTATTCAACAGGTTGAATAACTCTTAATTCCAATGAAGGTATTCTGGATCAGAATTTACGAGGCAAATACGCAAACCTCTTACTAAATCTATACATCTTTCCTCATTCACTGGGGTTGTGTTTACACTTATTAAAGAGTATATGTGCTCTAAAGCACCACTATATTGCATAAGAACAGTAATAACTTTGTGTTGTGAAGTCTCAATGAATGACCAAGACTCTATTTCTCTCGAGAATTTTCAATACTAATGCCAATCAGAATCTTCAACTTTCATGACACGGGAAATTTTCCCGACTAAGAGAAAATTCTCTTGGCCGGATTTCTTATGCCAGATATTTCCACTTATTTGAATTTACAAATCATTTAGTGGCATTAAGATTTGCGCTTCTTCACGGCGTGACTGAAAAGCCGGTATGAATATGTAAGGCCCCCAGAGAACATGTTTCAGTGCGCCATTGTGTTATCTATTTTCGGGAGAAGGAAGGGTGCCCCCAGAGACGTGGGGATCTTGCTTGTTCCCTCTGAGGTGGCCACATTCAGGCCTGTGTATGTGCTTCATCAATATTACTTTCAGCGTCGGTAATATTACTTTCAGCGTCGGTAATATTGCTTTCAGCGTCGGTAATATTGCTTTCAGCGTCGGTAATATTGCTTTCAGCGTCGGTAATATTGCTTTCAGCGTCGGTAATATTGCTTTCAGCGTCGGTAATATTGCTTTCAGCGTCGGTAATATTGCTTTCAGCGTCGGTAATATTACTTTCAGCGTCGGTAATATTGCTTTCAGCGTCGGTAATGTTGCTTTCAGCGTCGGTAATATTGCTTTCAGCGTCGGTAATGTTGCTTTCAGCGTCGGTAATATTGCTTTCAGCGTCGGTAATATTACTTTCAGCGTCGGTAATATTGCTTTTAGCGTCGGTAATATTGCTTTTAGCGTCGGTAATATTGCTTTTAGCGTCGGTAATATTGCTTTTAGCGTCGGTAATATTGCTTTCAGCGTCGGTAATATTGCTTTCAGCGTCGGTAATATTGCTTTCAGCGTCGGTAATATTGCTTTCAGCGTCGGTAATGTTGCTTTCAGCGTCGGTAATATTGCTTTCAGCGTCGGTAATATTACTTTCAGCGTCGGTAATATTGCTTGCAGCGTCGGTAATAGTACAACGGTCACCCACGTACTACAAATACAAATCAACAACAGACCCTAAACACCGAACCTAACCAATGCCTAAACATGCACACTATGGTAATATTGTGTCCGGAGTGAGGCCAGACCGACAACCAGAGCGCAGCTCCATAGTCTCCTGAGACTGATGGATGCGTACTGCTAATATATAATATATTAATTTATTTTTTAGAAAAATTCCTAATTTGAATGAACAGACTGTTAAAATTGTTAAATGCGTATTAGGGGTCGGCCGCTGGATGGAATGGACTTGGTCTGAGGACGGGTTGTGTTTACACGTGATTCCAACCCGACATTAGGTAGGCTCGTTAAAGCGGAGACCGTCCCCGAAAGACTCATTTATCAATTTTAACGTATAATGTGATCAAAATAGGTTTGTTTTCCTTCATATATTATCTTTATTATACATGCAAGACACGGCGAGGTTAACGACATTATTAAGTGAAGCCTTACCACAGCCATTTGTCCAGCAGAGAGAGAGCCCCGTTACCTAATGCCCCGCAACTCTGATGAGCCTGTCGGTCGACCAGACGGGATCACTGTGAATCCCTGGAAGAATGATAGACAGTTGGTGTGGGACTACACTTGCGTTTCAACTTTAGCCAACACCTATGTTAACTTCAGTGCTACACAAGCAGGAGGTGCTGCCAATCACCGGGAAGCAGCCAAGTCACGTAAATACAGAGACCTTGATCACCACTACAATTTTGTCCCCATTGCCTCAGAGACACTTGGTGCCAGGAGTAAAAGTGCTGCAAGTTTTTTGAAGGAGCTGGGGTCCACGTTAATTTAAACAACTAGAGACCCTAGAACTGCCAGTTTTCTTTTTCAGCGCCTTAGTGTGGCGATCCAGAGAGGAAATGTTCACTGCATCCAAGGTTCCTGCCCGCCATCTGAGGAGCTGGAGGAGCTCTACAACTTGTGACAAGTAGTCTTGTACCCTGCATGTAACCAATGTTGTAACCCTTTTTGTGTAATGACATTTAAAAAAAAGTTAGATATATATACACACACAAAAAAAAGAATAAGGGTGGTAGGAGAAGACAATATCAAAGTGTTCAGTGAGGATCCACAAGGTTTTCTCTAAGTACTCATCATTTTCTTCTCCGAGGCTATGGGTCCCTACACTTGCACCAGAGGTGGTACCCCCTTACAGTTCTATGGGGTTGGCTTTGAGGGAGTGTTTAGGATCTGTTGGCGATTATTTGTATTTCAGGTACGTGGGAGAAGCTTTTATAGCGTTGAAGTTCGAACAAAAGTTGTGATTCGAACAGAGGTCGCCAGCGGAAACACTGTTCGAGAAATGAGTGATCGTCATCAGCTGTGAATTGTGTGTAGACCGTTTTTTATTCATATTCAGGGGATTTTGTCATCTGCATATAAAATTATATATATATATATATATATATATATATATATATATATATATATATATATATATATATATATATATATATATATATATATATATATATATATATATATATAAGAGTTATTACATTTTTTAAAGCATTCGTCTATGTATATTAATGTTGGTTTATATTCAAGAAAATATAATGATATCATCTATGAATGTAATCACGTTCGTAATCATATAATACAATCACTCTGGTAATACAATCACCCTCTTCTTATGATACTATTTCTCTGGGGAATACAATCATCTTCATCATCTCCTGATACAATTAATTTAGGATGACAACTACCCTTGTACCTGGATCTAATCACTCTTGGAATACAATCACCCTCATCCTCTGATATCCTCTAACAGAGGAATACAATCATTATCATACCCTGATACCATCTCTCTGGTTTGGTATCAGGGGATACCATCCCCCCTGATACCATCAGGGGGATGATAATCACTCTGTCATCCCCTAATATGACCTATCTGAAGGGACACAGTCATCTCTATCATCCAATGACGCTATCTCTCTTTGGGAAATACAATCGCCACCATCGTCCCCTGATACCATCTCTCTGGGGAATACAGTCACAATTATCACCACTAAACATCTACCCCATCACTTGCTCTTTTGACTCTATCTCTTAAAGGTCATGATTGAATCAGATAACTTTTTATTACATTTAAACCGATTATTAAATATTGCAAATACACATTTGGCCATTTTGAGAGAACTGTCACTCTGAATTGCTGAATTGTAGAAATTAATCCAGAGAAATATATATATATATTTGAGCTTGATAAAATATATTATATATATATATTAAGTGCTTGATAAAAATTTAGCAATAATAAATTATTGCTAAATTTTCTCAACATTTAATAGCGTTAGTTGTAATTTCTCTGAGTGTTACCATTGTGTGTCTTCCTCCAAATATTGGTTCATAAAATTCATAACTGAATCAGCCAGTTGGAATAAATGTTGTAATGCATATATGATTGCTCTTATTTATACTGATGCTAAGAATATAGAAACATAGAAATCTCTCACTGTAAGATCAGCAATGCTAACAATGCGATCATGTTTAGGCGAATATCCTTAAAGAAACGCCTTTAGCTGGCCTATAACTTAGCTGAAGATATAATGACCGAACCACACATCTGGAAACGAAGAAACGACAACGTTTCGGACATACTTGTCCTGGACAAGTATGAAGTTGTCCAGGGGGGCAAAAAGGAGTAGTTGTCCAGGGGGGCAAAAAGGAGTAGTTGTCCAGGGGGGCAAAAAGGAGTAGTTGTCCAGGGGGGCAAAAAGGAGTAGTTGTCCAGGGGGGCAAAAAGGAGTAGTTGTCCAGGGGGGCAAAAAGGAGTAGTTGTCCAGGGGGCCAAAAAGGAGTAGTTGTCCAGGGGGGCAAAAAGGAGTAGTTGTCCAGGGGGGCAAAAAGGAGTAGTTGTCCAGGGGGGCAAAAAGGAGTAGTTGTCCAGGGGGGCAAAAAGGAGTAGTTGTCCAGGGGGGCAAAAAGGAGTAGTTGTCCAGGGGGGCAAAAAGGAGTAGTTGTCCAGGGGGGCAAAAAGGAGTAGTTGTCCAGGGGCAGTCATACATAGCGGGGGACAAGGTGAGGGTAAGGGGATAAGGGCAACAGTTTACATAGGGTAAACGGTTGGGGAAAACTGGTACTCTCGGTGGGCAGGAAGACCTCGGTAGAGATGTTGTCATTATCCGGTGTTGTATTGTGAGGTCTGGGTCTAAGTGTCGGCAGGGTGATGTATTGTGAGGTCTGGGTCTAAGTGTCGGCAGGGTGATGTATTGTGAGGTCTGGGTCTAAGTGTCGGCAGGGTGATGTATTGTGAAGTCTGGGTCTAAGTGTCGGCAAGGTGATGTATTGTGAGGTCTGGGTCTGAGTGTCGGCAAGGTGATGTATTGTGAAGTCTGGGTCTAAGTGTCGGCAAGGTGATGTATTGTGAAGTCTGGGTCTAAGTGTCGGCAAGGTGATGTATTGTGAAGTCTGGGTCTAAGTGTCAGCAAGGTGATGTATTGTGAAGTCTGGGTCTAAGTGTCGGCAAGGTGATGTATTGTGAAGTCTGGGTCTAAGTGTCGGCAGGGTGATGTATTGTGAAGTCTGGGTCTAAGTGTCGGCAGGGTGATGTATTGTGAAGTCTGGGTCTAAGTGTCGGCAGGGTGATGTATTGTGAGGTCTGGGTCTAAGTGTCGGCAAGGTGATGTATTGTGAGGTCTGGGTCTAAGTGTCAGCAAGGTGATGACACTCAGCGTGAGTGTCGTGTCATGTGCACTTAGCGTATGGTTTCTCGGGCGCCAGAAACCACAGGCAAACGTTGAGCTCCACCAAACAAGGGCCTCAGTCCCAGCAGCAGTACAGAGGGAATTACCAAAACTCGCCGAGACAAAAATAATACTATATCTATGATCCTGTACCTCAATTACCTCCAAACTAGTCTAGAAGTAAGTATAGGATTACAGTCAGGATGAACAAACCCAATCACTCCAAAACGAATCCACATAAAAATAGGATTCATTTTACCTCTACTCGCTTTATCTGCAACAATGAATGCAAAAATTTGCAAGACTCCAACTTAGGACACTGTGACTTCATCAGCCAAAAACTGGCACAGCCGGAACAAGAGGCCACCTTCAGGATATCCCAACAGGCAGCCCAAACGTCAGGCACAATGGATCGCCTTCAGGATGTTCCTCCAGGATTACACCCAGTGAACACCCAGCGACGGATAATCAATGAATGGTCTCCGATAGACACAGTCTGGTGGATAATGGGCGCATGACTCGGGTTACGGGTGGCCATTAAGATCACCTGTCAATATCCGGGGTCGGCAGCCAGCCCACAGCTCGGGTACATAGTAGCTTTGAGCTATTTGAGCCCCGCTCCTCGCTATTAACCAGTGATGATTGAGTAGACCTTACCAAGGGCGTCGAAGACCCTTACTGGGGAGGTGTCTGGTTGCTAAGGGCCCTGGAAGACCCTTACTGGGGAGGTGTCGGGTT
>NC_091198.1:22794974-22834974 GCF_040958095.1 Procambarus clarkii
CATCTGGGAGAGGAAATTCTTCAGGAGTCAGAGAAGGAAAAAGACTTGGGGGTTGATATCACGCCAGACCTGTCTCCTGCAGCACATATCAAGCGGATAACATCAGCGGCATATGCCAGGCTGGCCTAAATACGAACGGCATTCAGAAACTTGTGTAAAGAATCATTCAGAACTTTGTATACCACATATGTCAGGCCAATCCTGGAGTATGCAGCCCCAGCATGGAGTCCATATCTAGTCAAGGATAAGACTAAACTGGAAAAGGTTCAAAGGTTTGCCACCAGACTAGTACCCGAGCTGAGAGGTATGAGCTATGAGGAGAGACTACGGGAATTAAACCTCACTTCGCTGGAAGACAGAAGAGTTAGGGGGGACATGATCACCACATTCAAGATTCTGAAGGGAATTGATAGGGTAGATAAAGACAGTCTATTTAACACAAGGGGAACACGCACAAGGGGACACAGGTGGAAACTGAGTGCCCAAATGAGCCACAGAGATATTAGAAAGAACTTTTTTATTGTCAGAGTGGTTGACAAATGGAATGCATTAGGAAGCGATGTGGGGGAGGCTGACTCCATACACAGTTTCAAGTGTAGATATGATAGAGCCCAATAGGCTCAGGAACCTGTACACCTGTTGATTGACGGTTGAGAGGCGGGACCAAAGAGTCAGAGCTCAACCCCCGCAAGCACAACTAGGTGAGTACAACTAGGTGAGTACACACACACACACACACACACACACACACACACACACACACACACACACACACACACACACACACACACACACACACACACACACACACACGTAATATTAGCACTTGAGAGAGCCCTGACTTGATTAGAACAGTCAGCCACTGCGGTCACCACTAACAGATATGAATTTAAAATCGAATATACTCGTTAATAGCCAAAAAATATATGTAATTCCTCACATACATACACACACACACACACACACACACATATATATATATATATATATATATATATATATATATATATATATATATATATATATATATATATATATATATATATATATATATCGTTGTAGATTAGGCGTGACACGAGGAACAACATCCATTAAAATATAATATATCCCACATATTTAAAAAAACACTCCTCTCATCTTCCTCAACATGAGATAACTTCCCTCGCTCCTCCCAGCACGCAACTGAGAGACAAATGATCTTGTTGTTGTTTTAGATTCAGCTACTCGGAACAAAACGTTCCAAGTAGCACGGGCTATGGTGAGCCCGTAGTGGACTTACCTGGCACAGGAGCGGGGCAAGTAGCACGGGCTATGGTGAGCCCGTAGTGGACTTAACTGGCACAGGAGCGGGGCAAGTAGCACGGGCTATGGTGAGCCCGTAGTGGACTTACCTGGCACAGGAGCGGGACAAGTAGCACGGGCTATGGGGAACCCGTAGTGGACTTACCTGGCACAGGAGCGGGGCAAGTAGCACGGGCTATGGTGAGCCCGTAGTGGACTTACCTGGCACAGGAGCGGGACAAGTAGCACGGGCTATGGGGAACCCGTAGTGGACTTACCTGGCACAGGAGCGGGGTAAGTAGCACGGGCTATGGTGAGTTCGTAGTGGATTTACCCGGCACAGGAGCGGGGCAAGTAGCACGGGCTATGGTGAGCCCGTAGTGGACTTACCTGGCACAGGAGCGGGGCAAGTAGCACCGGCTATAGTGAGCCCGTAGTGGACTTACCTGGCACAGGAGCGGGGTAAGTAGCACGGGCTATGGTGAGTTCGTAGTGGATTTACCCGGCACAGGAGCGGGGCAAGTAGCACGGGCTATGGTGAGCCCGTAGCGGACTTACCTGGCACAGGAGCGGGGCAAGTAGCACCGGCTATAGTGAGCCCGTAGTGGACTTACCTGGCACAGGAGCGGGACAAGTAGCACGGGCCATGGTGAGCCCGTAGTGGACTTACCTGGCACAGGAGCGGGACAAGTAGCACGGGCTATGGTGAGCCCGTAGTGGACTTACCTGGCACAGGAGCGGGGCTGTAACTGGACGGAGACAAATGAGAAGAGCTCTCCTAATATATATCTACCGAGTCTATCCCCCCGGCGTCCCTGGTACTTAGCGAGGAGCACAGGTAAGTTAACGAGAAGCTGCCAAGATGCAATTATCACCTGTCCGTCACCAGGCGCGGGGTGAGCGCTGCCTCCACACTCGCCTTATAATTTATAGCGTTCATGGCTCACCTTACATAATATATATATACTCGTCTTCTACCATTTTCAATTCGCTCTTCATTGGTTTAGGTTTCCAGTTGCTTTTTCATGTTTCTTTTTGATTTGCCACTTTTAGCAGGTGACATTTTAGACTTTTTGGGCGTCGTGATCTATCTTTTTGTAAACTTTTAAGAACTTTTTTCACAGAGGCGCCTTTAGCTCAGAGAAGGCTCAACTATACGTCTAAATGATCACATTCAGCTTAGTTAAGGGGTCACGAATATGTTTAATTAAGGATCATATTCAGATTATATAAAGGGTCAGGTATATATATATGGTGCTGGGTGTGTGGTGTTGGCGGTCCTTCTAGGTAATCACCTTGTTGTACTCATCTAGTTGTGCTTGCGGGAGTTGAGCTCTGGCTCTTTGGTTCCGCCTCTCAACCGTCAATCAACTGGTGTACAGATTCCTGAGCCTACTGAGCTCTATCATATCTACATTTGAAACTGTGTATGGAGTCAGCCTCCACCACATCACTGCCTAATGCATTCCATCTGTTTAACAGGTGTGCCCTATTGAGTGCGACCTGTTGAGTGTATCCCATTGAATGTGTCGCGGGTGACCTTATAATGTACAGGAATCAAATTAAAAATTTAGTTGTTGGAATTATTCGACGTATTGAGTAGTGGAATTTGTTGTGTATGAATGACAACCCCCAGACTCAACCTCATAAGCTCTCTGTGGTGAATACAGTATTATAGGCGTGAGGTCACTGATTTAACATTTTTAATAATTTATTATTTTTCAAAGCTTTCAATAAAACTTTTTATTTGCAAGCTTTATTTTACATAAAGCTTGCAATGACCGTTATATATGTATATATATATATATATATATATATATATATATATATATATATATATATATATATATATATATATATATATATATATATATATATATATATATATATATATGTCGTACCTAGTAGCCAGAACTCACTTCTCAGCCTACTATGCAAGGCCCAATTTGCCTAATAAGCCAAGTTTTCATGAATTAATTGTTTTTCGACTACCTAACCTACCTAACCTAACCTAACCTTTTCGGTTACCTAACCTAACCTAACCTATAGAGATAGGTTAGGTTAGGTTAGGTAGGGTTGGTTAGGTTCGGTCATATATCTACGTTAATTTTAACTCCAATAAAAAAAATTGACTTCATACATAATGAAATGGGTAGCTTTATCATTTCATAAGAAAAAATTAGAGAAAATATATTAATTCAGGAAAACTTGGCCTATTAGGCAAATCGGGCCTTGCATAGTAGGCTGAGAAGTGCGTTCTGGCTACTAGGTACGACATATATATATATATATATATATATATATATATATATATATATATATATATATATATATATATATATATATATATATATATATATATATATATATATATCGTACCTAGTAGCCAGAACGCACTTCTCAGTCTACTATGCAAGGCCCGATTTGCCTAATAAGCCAAGTTTTCATGAACTAATGCTTTTTCGACTATCTAACCTACCTAACCTAACCAAACCTCACATTTTCGGCTACCTAACCTAACCTAACCTATAAAGATAGGTTAGGTTAGGTTAGGTAGGGTTGGTTAGGTTCGGTCATATATCTACGTTAATTTTAACTCCAATAAAAAAAAATTGACCTCATACATAATAAAATGGGTAGCTTTATCATTTCATAAGAAAAAAATTAGAGAAAATATATTAATTCAGGAAAACTTGGCTTATTAGGCAAATCGGGCCATGCATAGTAGGCTGAGAAGTGCGTTCTGGCTACTAGGTACGACATATATATATATATATATATATATATATATATATATATATATATATATATATATATATATATATATATATATATATATTGTTCGCATTTGTGTTCCTCACGTGTGCCCCAAAGAATGAGGTGATTTGGTAATATATATATATATATATATATATATATATATATATATATATATATATATATATATATATATATATATATATATATATATATATATATGCTAACTATAACTTAAAACTCCACACCCCAGAGGGATTCAACCCAGAGAGCCAGGAGCACTATTCAACTTGGCGTACCTGGTACCTTAACCACTCGACCACTGTGATTGTACAAAAGTCATTGGTAGCCGAGGCTATATCCCCAACGACCCGACAGCACTTGGTGGTAAGCTTGGGCATAGATACTTCATCGAATCACTTCACTTTGTGGAGCCACGTGAGCAACACAAACGCGAACGAGCTTGATTGGTCCCCAAGCCAATATGCAACTGAAAACTCCACACCCCAGAAGGATTCGAACGCAGATAGCCAGGAGCACTATGCAACTTGGTGTACCTGGTACCTTAAGCAGGTACCTTAATCACCTATATAGACATATGTTAAATCAACATATTAGCTGGTGTTGTTCTGCTAATTTGTTTGCTTACCTTTCTATTCTCTGTGAAGTTGACTTGAATTAGTTTACCCGAGGGATTCCATATCTCTTTAGTGGCCTCGACAATGACAGAGAGCCGACGGTTTTCAAAGACCTTTCCCATTTTTCCCCCAGGGGATGTTTTGAGCTGAAAAATGTCAGGACATTTACGGCTTCAGCGGGTAGGCGGTTCCATGGATTTATAACCCTATGGGTGCAAAAGCACCTGTCCAACGGTGGGGTTTATTGAGCATGAAGCTGTTGTGCCTTGTTTGTGTTGCGTGTGACCTTTTAGAGAAGTGGTCTGGTGTAAGATCCTCTCCGTCATAATTACTAAATAAAATAAATATGTATTTGTTATAGTTTAAGGCAAGTAGTTATTTTTCATACTATCTCTGTAGCCAATTGTATGCTCCCAAGGGCCTCATTCATTCCAATTCTCGTCATTAAATTCGCATCATCCGCAAACATTGATATGAATGAGCCCATTTGAGCTGTCAGGCCATCGAGCTCTATTATGAAGAGGAAGTTCCCTTGAGGTACCCTGAATATGAGCTCCACGCTGTGTGTGTCTCTTTCCCTGTGAACTTCTAGACTGTTGCAATATCAATTTATACATTTTGATCACTGATATAAACTTATTTACCGAACCTGTTTACAAGTCTTTTGTGTGGCAAGAGGAATAACGTTTTCTCTAAGTATTGAATAATACATCAATAATCCTATTTTTTTTACTCATAACTAATAAATTTCCTATTGATTTATAAACTATAATAATCCATGTTGATGCTTTGACTAAAAGTTGAGTGTTTTTTTAAATACTCAGTAAAGTCGACTTGTTTCTCTGGTGCCCAATATGGATTATTCCTTGTTACAACGGTCGGTAGTTCAGTAGGTTCTGCCTGTCATTAGCTTGGCACCAATTGTTAATGTATTGGACGCTAGCGAGCTGTTAACTAATGTGTCTTGTTGGTGTTTGTGGCTAGTTGAGTTTCCGTGCGTGTGTGTGTGTGTGTGTTTACTAGTTGTGTTGTGTTTTTGCGAGGGTTGAGCTTTGCTCTTTCGGCCTGCCTCTCAACTGTCAATCAACTGTTTACTAACTACTAACTTACTAACTACTTTTTTTTTTTTTTTTTTTTCCCACACCACACACACACACACACCCCAGGAAGCAGCCCGTGACAGCTGACTAACTCCCAGGTACCTATTTACTGCTAGGTAACAGGGGCACTTAGGGTGAAAGAAACTTTGCCCATTTGTTTCTGCCTCGTGCGGGAATCGAACCCGCGCCACAGAATTACGAGTCCTGCGCGCTATCCACCAGGCTACGAGGCCCCCCCTGTGTGTGTGTGTGTGTGTGTGTGTGTGTGTGTGTGTGTGTGTGTACTCACCTATTTGTGCTTGCCGGATCGAGCATTAACTCTTGGATCCCGCCTTTCCAGCCATCGGTTGTTTACAGCAATGACTCCAGTCCCATTTCCCTATCATAACTAATTTTAAAACTATGAGGTATGATAGGGAAATGGGACAGGAGTCATTGATGTAAACAACCGACGGCTGGAAAGGCGGGATCCAAGAGTCAATGCTCGATCCGGCAAGCACAAATAGGTGAGTACAAACACACACACACACACATACACACACACACACACACACACACACACACACACACACACACGCACGGAAACTCAACTAGCCACAAACACCAACAAGACACATTAGTTAACAGCTCGTAGCGACTGCTTGGAGTGAGTGTGTGTGTGTGTGTGTATGTGTGTGTGTGTGTGTGTGTGTGTGTGTGTGTGTGTGTGTGTGTGTGTGTGTGTGTGTGTGTGTGTGTGTGTGTGTGTGTGTGTGTGTGTGTGTGTGTGTGTGTGTGTGTGTATGTGTGTGTGTGTGTGTGTGTGTGTGTACTCACCTAGTGTACTCACCTAGTTGTGTTTGCGGGGGTTGAGCTCTGGCTCTTTCGTCCCGCCTCTCAACCGTCAATCAACTGATGTACAGATTCCTGAGCCTATTGGGCTCTGTCATATCTACATTTGAAACTGTGTATGGAGTCAGCCTCCACCACATCACTTCCTAGTGCATTCCATTTACTAACTACTCTGACACTGAAAAAGTTCTTTCTGATGTCTCTGTGGCTCATTTGGGTACTCAGCTTCCACCTGGGTCCCCTTGTTCGCGTCCCTCCAGTGTTAAATAGTTCGTCCTTGTTTACCCGGTCGATTCCCCTGAGGATTTTGTAGGTTGTGATCATGTCCCCCCTTACTCTTCTATCTTCCAGTGTCGTAAGGTGCATTTCCCGCAGCCTTTCCACATAACTCATGCCTCTTAGTTCTGGGACTAGTCTAGTAGCATACTTTTGGATTTTTTCCAGCTTCGTCTTGTGCTTGACAAGGTACGGGCTCCATGCTGGGGCCACATACTCCAGGATTGGTCTTACATATGTGGTGTACAAGATTCTGAATGATTCCTTACACAGGTTCCTGAATGCCGTTCTGATGTTAGCCAGCCTCGCATATGCCGCTGACGTTATTCTCTTTATGTGGGCTTCAGGAGACAGGTTTGGTGTGATATCAACTCCTAGATCTTTCTCTCTGTCTGTTTCATTAAGTACTTCATCTCCTATTCTGTATCCTGTGTCTGGCCTCCTGTTTTCACTGCCTAGTTTCATTACTTTGCATTTACTCGGGTTGAACTTCAACAGCCATTTGTTGGACCATGCACTCAGTCTATCTAGGTCATCTTGTAGCCTTCTACTATCATCCTCTGTTTCAATCCTCCTCATAATTTTTGCATCGTCGGCAAACATTGAGAGGAACGAATCTATACCCTCTGGGAGATTATTTACATATACCAGAAACAGTATAGTTCCAAGGACTGACCCCTGCGGGACTCCACTTGTAACGTCTCGCCAATCTGAGACCTCACCCCTCACACAGAGTCGTTGTCTCCTGTTGCTTAGGTACTCCTTTATCCACCGGAGTACCTTCCCTTTCACTCCAGCCTGCATCTCCAACTTTCGCACTAGCCTCTTGTGTGGCACTGTATCAGAGGCTTTCTGACAATCCAAAAATATGCAATCTGCCCACCCTTCTATTTCTTGCCTTATTTTTGTTGCCTGGTCGTAGAATTCATGTAACCCTGTGAGGCAGGACCTGCCAACCATAAACCCATGTTGATGCTGTGTTACAAAGTTCCTTCGCTCCAGGTGCTCCACTAGCTTTCTTCGCACAATCTTCTCCATCAGCTTGCATGGTATGCAGGTTAGGGACACTGGCCTGTAATTCAGTGCCTCCTGTCTATCCCCTTTCTTGTATATCGGGACTACGTTAGCTGCTTTCCAAATATCTGGCAGTTCCCCTGTTGCCAGTGATTTGTTATACACTATGGAGAGTGATAGGCACAGTTGTTCTGTTCCTTCCTTTAGTATCCAAGGAGAGATTCCATCTGGGCCTATAGCCTTTGTCACATCCAACTCTAGTAAACACTTCCTTACTTCCCCGCTGGTAATCTCAAACTCTTCCAGTGATTCCTGGTTAACTATTCCCTCTCTTCTGTGTGTGTGTGTGTGTGTGTGTGTGTGTGTGTGTGTGTGTGTGTGTGTGTGTGTGTGTGTGTGTGTGTGTGTGTGTGTGTGTGTGTGTGTGTGTGTGTGTGTGTGTGTGTGTGTGTGTGCGTGTGTGTGTGTGTGTGTGTGTGTGTGTGTGTGTGTGTGTCTGTACTCACCTAGTTGTACTCACCTAGTTGTGTCTGCAGGATCGAGCATTGACTCTTGGATCCCGCCTTTCGAGCATCGGTTGTTTACAGCAATGGCTCCTGTCCCATTTCCCTATCATACCTGGTTTTAAAATTATGAATAGTATTTGCTTCCACAACCTGTTCCTGAAGTGCATTCCATTTTCCCACTACTCTCACGCTAAAAGAAAACTTCCTAACATCTCTGTGACTCATCTGAGTTTCAAGCTTCCATCCATGTCCCCTCGTTCTGTTACTATTCCGTGTGAACATTTCGTCTATGTCCACTCTGTCAATCCCTCTGAGTATCTTATACGTTCCTATCATGTCCCCCCTCTCCCTTCTTCTTTCTAGTG
Organism: Procambarus clarkii; assembly: GCF_040958095.1. NCBI lineage: Eukaryota > Metazoa > Arthropoda > Malacostraca > Decapoda > Cambaridae > Procambarus > Procambarus clarkii. Next base: position 22,803,743 of record NC_091198.1, read on the forward strand.
TCGTAAGGCACTGTTCCCTCAGGCGCTCCTCATACCCCATCCCTCGTAGCTCTGGGAAGTCTCGTTGCAAACCTCTGAACCTTTTCCAGTTTCATTATATGCTTCTTCATGTGTGGACTCCATGATGAGGCAGCATACTCTAAGACTGGCCTTACGTAGGCAGTGTAAAGCGCCCTAAATGCCTCCTTACTTAGGTTTCTGAATGATGTTCTAACTTTTGCCAGTGTAGTGTACGCTGCTGTCGTTATCCTATTTATATGTGCCTCAGGAGATAGATTAGGTGTTACGTCCACCCCCAGGTCTCTTTCACGCATCGTTACAGGTAGGCTGTTCCCCTTCATTGTGTACTGTCCCTTTGGTCTCCTATCTCCTAGTCCCATTTCCATAACTTTACATTTGCTCGTGTTGAATTCCAGTAGCCATTTCTCTGACCATCTCTGCAACCTGTTCAGGTCCTCTTGGAGGATTCTGCAATCCTCATCTGTCACAACTCTTCTCATCAACTTTGCGTCATCCGCAAACATCGACATGTAGGACTCTACGCCTGTAAACATGTCGTTAACATATACAAGAAATAGAATTGGTCCCAGCACCGATCCTTGTGGTACTCCACTTGTTATTGTTCGCCAGTCCGACTTCTCGCCCCTTACCGTAACTCTTTGGCTCCTGCCTGTTAGGTAGTTCCTTATCCATGCTAGGACCTTTCCCCCCACCCCCGCCTGCCTCTCGAGATTGAACAGCAGTCTCATGTGCGGTACTGTATCAAAGGCTTTTTGGCAGTCCAGAAATATGCAGTCTGCCCAACCATCTCTGTCCTGTCTTATCCTCGTTATTTTATCATAGAATTCCAGAAGGTTTGTTAGGCACGATTTCCCTGTCCAGAACCCATGTTGATGTTTGTTCACAAACCTAATGTTCTCCAGGTGTGCAACCAGTCGTAGCCTAATTATTCTTTCCAGTATTTTACAGGGGATGCTTGTCAGTGATACAGGTCTATAGTTAAGTGCCTCCTCCCTATCACCTTTCTTGAAGATCGGCACGGCATTTGCCTTCTTCCAGCAACTGGGCAATTCTCCTGACATAAGTGACTCATTAAAGATCATTGCCAGAGGCACGCTGAGGGCCTGTGCTGCTTCTTTTAGTATCCACGGTGATACTTTGTCTGGTCCAACTGCTTTAGTTGCATCCAGTGTTGTCAACTGTTTCATTACCTCCTCTGCTGTTACCTCTATATCTGATAGTCTTTCATCTAGGGTAATCCCTTCTAACAATGGGAGCTGCTCAGGCTTGGTAGTGAACACTCCATGGAAACTGGCATTCAGTGCCTCGCAGATTTCCTTGTCACTTTCAGTATATGCCCCCTCTGTCTTCCTTAGTCTTGTCACTTGGTCGTTCACCGACATTTTTCTTCTTATATGACTGTGTAGTAACTTAGGTTGTTTTTTCGCTTTGATTGCAATATCGTTCTCATAGTCCCTTTCCGATGTTCGTCTTATGTTAATGTAATCGTTCCTAGCTCTGTTGTATCTGCTTCTGTTGTCCTCTGTTCTTTGTCTTCTGTACTTCCTCCACTCCTGCCTGCTGGCCATTTTTGCTTCCTGACACTGTCTATTAAACCATGGGTTATTATATTCCTTCTTATTTTTTCCCTTTACTGTTGGTATAAATCTCTCTTCGGCCTCCTGGCATTTCTGTATGACTAGGTCCATCATATCTTGGACTGTTTTTCCTCTAATTTCTTCCTCCTCTTTGTGTGTGTGTGTGTGTGTGTGTATGTGTGTGTGTGTGTGTGTGTGTGTGTGTGTGTGTGTGTGTGTGTGTGTGTGTGTGTGTGTGTGTGTGTGTGTGTGTGTGTGTGTGTGTGTGTGTGTGTGTGTGTGTGTGTGTGTGTGTGTGTGTGTGTGTGTGTGTGTGTGTGTGTGTGTGTGTGTGTGTGTGTGTGTGTGTGTTGCTTGCTGGCACCTGCTCGACGCTTCGCTAGTGTGTTGATGAACACTTTCACTCTCCTGGTGCTGTTGCTGCTTCTCCATGGGTGTCGCCGACAATGTTATTATCTCTTAAAGAGGAGACACACACACTAAGCCCTGCTTACCGCCTCCACTACGCCTCGTCTCTCCTAGTTCTTGCTCTGGGCGGACCATTCCACCCTTCCCCACTCTGCCGACCCCTTTGGACGGACCAACTCCCCTCCCTTCCCCTCTGCCGACCCCTTTGGACGGACCAACTCCACCCTCCACCCCCTCGTCACCGTACCATTTTAATACGGAGGTGTCCAAAGTGGCAGAGACTGGAGGGATAATGAGGTTGTTTACCTCCCGCGTGAGTATCACTTGGTGTCTCTGACACACTCATAACACACTCTCTCCTGGAGAGTTGGGGCGCTCGGGACGCACTCAGCGTGGGGGATGGGGGGAGTGTGGAGATAATACACAAAGTGAGGGTGAATGATAGGAAGATGTACTAAAGGAAGAGATAAGGAAGAGTCAATAACTGAGATGTATATTCGGGAGAGGAAACCCATTAAGCCAGTGTTAGACAAGTTGCTTGTGTGGTACAATTACCACTGTGGTACGTGGGTGACAGTGTCACCAGTGGTACAATTACCATGGGTGACACAGTGTCACCAGTGGTACAATTACCGTGGGTGACACACTATCACCAGTGGTACAGTTACCATGGGTGACACAGTGTCACCAGTGGTACAATTACCTTGGGTGACAGTGTCACCAGTGGTACAATTACCGTGGGTGACACATAATATCGTCGGTGACACGTGTATGGTCAGTGGTCTTCATAATATTTTCCAGCTTCAGCAAAATACAAAATTAATACAGATTTTATTACAAAGTTTTGTACTAAAGATACACACAGAGATCACAATTTGCATGATATATCAAATGAACAAATCCACAAGAGCCGTGATGAGGGCTCGAACCTACGCACGGAGTGCTCCCAGCTGCACCTTTGTCAACTGTTCCACGACATGGTAAAAAGAATTGCAACTTGGAGTGCTACTGTCCTCACTAGCATCCCGAAGCTTCTCCGAAGCCCAATCGGATTTTCACACAATTTCCCCCATTGACTAAGGCGCAGCTGGGAACATGCCGTGTAGAGGTTCGAACCGTCATCACGGCCCTTGTGGATTTGTTTATTATTTCATAGAAGATCCCTTGAATATATCTGTCCGCTCTCTCGATTTCCAGCTCCGTAAGAAATAGAACTGTTTTGCAATGCTAGAAACATACGAAGCCCATCATCCCCCCCCCCCCTCCCTCCCTAACCAATCAAAGCCTCTGCAAGGGAAAACGTCAACATTGCGGTGCTTCCATGTTTACTAATGCGTCATAGTTTTAACGGATTGGCCGATTCCGTACACAAATTGTACGTATTATGTCAGACAAGAGATTGAACCATCTTGCGAGGGATGAGTAAGGTTGAGCGTGAGTATATGATGATACGAGTACTAGTCATGGCAAGAGCAACCCTGCAGGGAAGGCTAGTTATTGTTGCAACTTGAAGTAGAGATGTTGCAAGTGTCTTGTGTAGATGTGCACTCATCTCTGGTGGTGTGGTGACTGGTGTTCTGATATATAGGTCGCAGGCCTCCATCAGTCTCAGGCGACAATGGAGTTGTGCTCTGGATGTCGGCTTCTCCAGGCCGCTAAGCTAGGGTAGGTTGATACGGGGGAGAAGCTGTTACCCATGCAGCAGGTCCCGCTCTCCACGGTGCCGAAAGTCTCAATATATATATATATATATATATATATATATATATATATATATATATATATATATATATATATATATATATATATATATATATATATATATATATATATATATATATATATATATATATACTATCATTGTCACGACCACCACTACCACTACCACCACCACCTCCACAACCACCACCACCACCACCACCACCACCACCACAACCACCACCACCACCACAACCACCACCACCACCACAACCACCACCACTGCAACCACCACCACCACAACCACCACCACAACCACAACCACCACCACCACCACCACCACCACCACCACAACCACCACCACCACCACAACCACCACCACCACCACAACCACCACCACCACAACCACCACCACCACCACCACCACCACCACTGCAACCACCACCACCACAACCACCACCACAACCACAACCACCACCACCACCACAACCACAACCACCACCACCACCACCACCACCCCCACCACCACCACCACCACCACCACCGCAACCACCACCACCACCACCACCACCACCACCACCACAACCACCACCGCAACCACCACCACCACCACAACCACCACCACAACCACCACTGCAACCACCACCACAACCACCACCACCCCCACCCCCACCACCACCACCACCACCACCCCCACCACCACCACCACCACAACCACCACCACCACAACCACCACCACAACCACCATCACCACCACCACCACCACCACCACCACAACCACCACCACCACAACCACCACCGCAACCACCACCACCACCACCACCACTACCACCATCACCGCTCTCCATTTCAATTGGTCAATAGCAAGGTCCAAGATTTTCATTTTAATACGAATAGTCCACTTGCCCAAAATATTTATCTAAACCTGTTCGTTGTCCAGTGAAAAATGAATTACCAACTTGATTATAAATTGTGTGAGGGACATAACAACGTTAGGGACGCTCCTTTGACCAAGTTTTCTCGCTGGTAACAACTTTATACTTCTTAGGGACCGGCCGCTGGCTCTAGAATGGCACAATAAACTTGATTCGCGATCTAATTTTCGTCTCGTAAAATGAAAAGTAGATTATTTGCTCATGTCGTCGGTTATTTTTTTATGGTGAAGATGTTTGGGTTATATTTCTGTCAAAGGAGATTCGTAGGAATAAACAGTATTGAGGTGGGCAGGAATTAGGACGCTGCCAGTGGCTTCAAAATTGGAAATTCAATTTGTGTGTTCTTTTTCTTGGTGATAATGACAACGGGACTCACCTGCTGCTCACTTTCCCCTCTGACGACACATGACACGCTCACAGAGCATGACAAGGAGGTATGTGAGGAACTCGACGAAAGATTTCAGGTCTTTAGAACCAGAGTGGAGAGATCAAGGTCGCAAGATGAAAGGCCGGAGGAAACACTGGATGGCACTGTAGTTACTGTGGAAGAGGTAAACAAAATGCTGGGAGATCAATGGGGCGAGACCAAATCTCGCCATGGCTTCTGAGGCACGTTGCAGAAGTACTCCTCCACCGATGTCTAAAATTTTTAATATTACGCTTGAGAAAGAAAGTCTCTAAGATGTCTGGAAAAAAGGCCAACATAGTCCTAGTATTCAAAAAGTAGAATAGAAAGAAGGCACTAAACTACGGACCAGTGTCATTGACATGTATTCGTCGTAAAGTGCTGGAGAAAGTAATCAGGTCGAGATTATTAAGATGGTGGAGCACCTTGAGAGGATCAACTGTGGGACAAAAAGTCAGCATGGATTTAGGAGTGGAAAGTCGTGCCTGACAAACAAGACTGAGTTTTATGACAAGGTTACTACAGTAAGACAGGAAAAGGAAGGCTGGGTGGATTGTATTTCTCTAGACTGTTAAAAGGCATTTGACACTGTTCCCCATGAAAGAAAGAACAAGATGGAGAGCCAGGCTGGGGTAACTGGGGAAACACTGGACTGGGCAGAGGAGTACCTGAACGACAGAAAGCAGAGAGTCACAGTCAGAGAGAAGGTCTCAAGCTGGAGGAATATAACAAGTGGGGTTCCACAAGTGTATGTCCTGGGTCCACTGCTGTTCCTAAGTTATGTGAACGACCGGCCTGAGGGAGTGAGCTCAGACATGTCAATGTTTGCTGATGATACAAATTTAAGCTGGTGAGAAAGGTGAAAACAGATGAAGACTGCAGAAAGTTACAGGAGAACCTTAACAATCACCAAGAGTAGACAGACAAATGGTTGCTGGAATTCAATCCCTACAAGTGTAAGGTAATGAGGATGGGAAAGGGAGAGAGAGGAGAGTAGAAGGCATCTACATTATATAGACAAGGTAGCAACAGGGATCAGAAAGAGAGAGAAGGATCTGAGAGTGGACATAACTCCTACACTCACATTAGAGCCACATAAACAGGATAACATCGGCAGCATATGGGACGCTGGCAGATATAAGAACATTGTTTAGGAAGGTGAATCAGGACTCCGTCAAGACAATCTACACAACATTTGTTCGACCAATATTGGAATACGCATCACCGGCACGGACTCTAAACCTTGTGAAGCATAAAATCAAATGTGAAAGTACAAAGGTTTTCAACAAGGTTGGTGTCAGAGGTAAGAGGGTGAAGCTACGAACATAAGCTAATGGAACTAATGGAGCTAACTCCACAACCCTAGAGAACAGAACGAACCGAGGGGGGATATGATCACAACATACAAGATACTAAAGGGGATAGATCAGGTGAACAATGATAACCACTTCAAACTGAGAGAAAACCGGACAAGAGGATACAGGAGGAAGCTGGAAGCACAAATGAGCCGAAGGGACGTAAGGAAGTACCCTCGCCCTCTACGGGCAGTTAACAACAGGAATGCTCTACCACAGGAAGTTGTGGGAGCCACCTCCATCCACAACTTTAAGGCCAGATTCGACAAAGAATTTGAAAGTTAGAATAGTTAAGATGAAACGCAACAGGTACAAAGCTAGTAGGCGGGGCATAAAGGCTAAACCTCTCCCCTATAGTCACTCATAGGTAAGTATTGACAGGTAAGTTTACTCAGAGAACCGCTGCTACTCTGATGGACAACGCTGCTACTCTGATGGGCACCACTGGTACTCAGATGGGCACCGCTGGTACTCAGAGGGGCACCGCTGGTACTCAGAGGGGCACCGCTGGTACTCAGAGGGGCACCGCTGGTACTCAGATAGGCACCGCTGATACTCAGATGGGCACCGCTGGTACTCAGAGGGGCACCGCTGGTACTCAGAGGGGTACCGCTGGTACTCAGAGGGGCACCGCTGGTACTCAGATAGGCACCGCTGATACTCAGATGGGCACCGCTGATACTCAGATAGGCACCGCTGGTACTCAGATGGGCCCCGCTGGTACTCAGATAGGCACCGCTGGTACTCAGATGGGCACCGCTGGTACTCAGATAGGCACCGCTGGTACTCAGATAGGCACCGCTGGTACTCAGATGGGCACCGCTGGTACTCAGAGGGGCACCGCTGGTCCTCAGATAGGCACCGCTGGTACTCAGATGGGCACCGCTGGTACTCAGATGGGCACCGCTGGTACTCAGATAGGCACCGCTGGTACTCAGATAGGCACCGCTGGTACTCAGAGGGGCACCGCTGGTCGTCAGATAGGCACCGCTGGTACTCAGATGGGCACCGCTGGTACTCAGATAGGCACCGCTGGTACTCAGATAGGCACCGCTGGTACTCAGAGGGGCACCGCTGGTCCTCAGATTGGCACCGCTGGTACTCAGTGGGGCACCGCTGGTACTCAGATGGGCACCGCTGGTACTCAGAGGGGCACCGCTGGTACTCAGAGGGGCACCGCTGGCACTCAGAGGGGCACCGCTGGTACTCAGAGGGGCACCGCTGGTACTCAGAGGGGCACCGCTGGCACTCAGAGGGGCACCGCTGGCACTCAGAGGGGCACCGCTGGTACTCAGATAGGCACCGCTGGCACTCAGAGGGGCACCGCTGGCACTCAGAGGGGCACCGCTGGTACTCAGAGGGGCACCGCTGGTACTCAGAGGGGCACCGCTGGTACTCAGATGGGTACCGCTGGTACTCAGATGGGCACCGCTGCCCATCTGACAACAAGGACATGGACAAAGAACAAGGACATCTCGCGCCAATTCCTATCAGAACAACACAAACACCCTAACTGCTTAATAATACGAGAATTAGCCATATTTTTTGACCAGTTTAAATTCTCGAAATTTTGTCTTAATATTGGTTTCATTTCTGTGACGGAATCTCGAAATGGAGAATGGGTTAAATATGGGTTTCGAACCCTGGTAATCAAAAAACGTCATCTGGGCACTAATCCAATTAATCCCATAATGAGAATTTTCCGGTCATTTACGAATATAATTGAATGAGTGAAGTGAAGACCATATTTTGTGATCGGTTTTAATCTTCTCACGTTAATGTCAGAGAGGAAAAATGCATGGAACTGGAATTGGTTGTGTTCCTGTTAGAGTTCTTTATCTCTCTATCTCTATCTCTATCTCTATCTCTCTCTCTCTCTCTCTCTCTCTCTCTCTCTCTCTCTCTCTCTCTCTCTCTCTCTCTCTCTCTCTCTCTCTCTCTCTCTCTCTCTCTCTCTCTCTCTCTCTCTCTCTCTCTTTTTTGCCCCCCTTATTCAGGAGCAGAGGGGGAGGGGAGGAGTCTCGTAAGCTCTTCCCCTAAAAATAGCACCATTCTACACCTGGAGCACCATACCACAGAGCTCCTCAACATTTTTTTTTTTTTTTTTTTTAATTTTGCCCCAGGGAGCAAGTTTATTGGGCAGCGCCACTCATCTTGTGAGTGGACACACCGCCATAGTGACAGTATTGGGCAGCGCCACTCATCTTGTGAGTGGACACACCGCCATAGTGACAGTATTGGGCAGCGCCACTCATCTTGTGAGTGGACACACCGCCATAGTGACAGTATTGGGCAGCGCCACTCATCTTGTGAGTGGACACACCGCCATAGCAACATGTACAACACTCCCCAACAGGAAGAAAACCCGCTGGGTTGTTCATCCTGTCATTTGTACCCAGACACAGCTGGGACTTTCTTAAATGTCTCAAGTTAACTGTCGTGAACAGTGTGAATAGAGAACAGTGTGAACAGTGTAACTCAAGTGAAGAGCTCATCAAACAAGAAAATTAACATATGTCATCCCTTAAAATCTTACGTTATCTTGCGGGTGCAAAATGGGGGAATCTTTTAAGAACAGTGTCAATATTTGACAAATAGTGTTTTCCTAACTCAAACAATGTGGGGTTTATTATTCTACACATATTTCTAATGTCTCTCAGGTGATCACATTCACGTAGATAGTTTTCAAGGCGGTGTCCGTCACTCTCACCACAGATTCTGCAACCCCGCTTATCAACTGTTGTTTCCATTCCATATCTCCATGGATATTTGTATCCAAGACGGATTCTCGCTATTACTGATTCTCTCCCACGTTCTCCTCCTCTTCATCCAAAATGATTGGGATTACCAGCACCAACCATGTTGTACCATCGTACAGATTCACTGGTTTGTGCTTCTATCCTCCTTTCCTCAGTTGCCTTGTCACGGTGATGTTGCCTGACAATACCTCTAATTTGTAGTAGAGTCTTGGGTATGAAGTATTTAATATGGTCTCCTTCAGCGCCATCAGCAGCCAGCACATCTGCTCGTTCACTCCCACATATTCCAACATGGGAGGGGATCCACAGAAACTTGATGACTCTTCCTTGATTGTTAAGTACTCTCACAGCTCTCTTGATTTCAGCGACTATCCCAAGATTTTCTACCCGATTTTTACTTAGGCTTTGCAGTGCTGCTTTTGAATCAGTGCAAATCCCTGCACCATTAGTGTTCCGTTCAAGGAACCTTAACGCCATAACAATGGCAGTTAGTTCTGCTTGCGTTGAAGAGGAATAGTTCTCAATACGCGTTTTTTCTTCATTTTTGCGTTGGAAAGCATTATCCTTACTTACAGTGTATGCTGCACCAGCCCTGCCATTGACAGGATTAGATGACCCGTCAGTGTAGATTTGATCTAGTTCCTCTCCGGCTTCATTATACTTTTCCTCAAGATACTTGTGCCTCATTTCTTGTGGTATCATGTTGGAATTTTTCGTTGCCATTTCATTGATGATAATCCTGAATGGGTCATCCTCCCAGGGAGGTAACCTCTCTACAGGCAGGAGCTCTCGGGTTTGCTCAAGCAGGTGAAGCTCTTCGAGGTAGCAGACTGATCTGTGATGCCATTTTTTGCTTCTCCTATTTCCACTTGTAAGTAGCACAGAACTGAGTTTTTTCTTGACAATATCATTGTAATGGGGACCTCTGGCTATCCTAATTGCAAGCTTAGTATTCACTTCCTTAATTCTGCTTTTAACACTGGGGAGGGACAACTCCTCTCGTAGATTAGACGTTTTGGCAGTTCTTGGAACTCCAAGAATGATTGTCATGGCTTCATTTTGAATGCTTTCCAGCCTTTTCATATCGCTTTGGGAGTAGGTGCACAGAACTGGTGCGGCATAGTCTATGACGGAGAGCACATAGGCTGTGTACATCATCTTAAGCACAGCAATAGAGGCTCCATGTCCATTCCAGGTCAGAGCTTTAAGTGCCCTAAGTCGACTTTTGCATGTTCCTATGAGTTGGTTGAGCTCTGCTTTCTTTCCCTTGTTAGAGCCGACAGTGACGCCAAGGTACCGATAGTGGTCAACCCATTCAAGTGTTACACCATTAATTTGTAGTTCTTCATTTTCTCCCCTCTTATGATGACAGTATGGTTTTGTCTTGTTTGTGGAGAGACTGAAACCGAGCTCAACACATTTCCTTCCAAGGAGTTCAAAGGACTGTTTAATTTCCTCAACATCATCAGCCAAAATATTCCTACATCTCCAGTTAAAAAGCATCATTAGTATATGTAATATTCTTACGAAACGCAGCAACATCCAGGCGGGCTCATCTCTGCTCACTTTTGCAAATAACCAAGAAGTAGGAGTTGGAACCACTAGCACCAATGCCCTAATTATGCCATTTACTTGAGAAATTGTGTTTTTTATCCATTTTGGTTTTTGTTCAGGTGTAAAATCCACCGTGTGGAGACTGTCTATGTTCGGTTATCAAAGCCACCGAGCAGAGGCTGGCTTTGTTCGGTAATAAAAGCCACCGTTTGGAGACACTGTCGTTTTAATTTTATATGGTAGAATATGGCTATTTTTCTCGCGTATTTAGGTGATAAGGATTTGCTTGCTGGTCTCCCAAGCTATTGTAGCGAGCGCACAAAACAGCGCCGTGACCGTCAACAGCTCTGCGAAATCGGTCTTTAAAACAGAAGTAGCGAGAGTATTGCAACAGATGAAGAGGGAACGATTAGATCGTGCCACAAGAAGCCGTTCTCGGAGCCCATGAGCTGGAATTTAAGCGCACAGACTGAGCAAGATTCATTATATATACTTTGTAGTTAAGTTATGCTTTGGAAGGATCTATGATTATTGAAATTCAATTTGTTTCGAAGACTGTTGGCTAAATTGATGAAGTAACATCAAAGTTACTTCAGTAAAGCCCCAGTTCGAATCTCCAGTACTCATGCACATTACATTCATTTCGCTTCACATTTTAATGAAGAAAGTCCAATAAGCAATATCACCAAATGAAACGAATAATCTTTTCCAGATGATAAATTTGGAGAATATTCCCCCCCTCTCCCTCCCCCTCAAGTTGCTCTCACATCACAGTAACAACTTGTTTTCGTGCCTTACAAAGGAGAGAAAGGAGTTCCTCATTTGCCTAAAAAATGAGACAAAGGGAGGTAGTGTGTGAGGGAGTGTGAGTTTGGGCCTCATTGACATGCATATCCCAGGCACTACGGGGGAGAGGAACTGGAACCCGTAACGAAGGCAGGACTCTCTCTTCTCTGTGGCGAGAGAGGCTGCATCTCCAGCCTCCCAGTCTCACTCTCTCCTCGGATGCTTAGTGAGGACACTGTGCTGTGTGATGCTCAGGCTTCCTCATCTCCTGCTGACGATGATGATGATGAAGCTGCTGCTGCGGGAACCATCGCCCTCATCTCCAGGGAACCCGCTGCTCCGCTCCACAGGTTCTCATCAGCCCGAGGGAACGTCAGTATTTCACGCTATTAATTTCCTTACAGCATCGGGATTTCGACGTTGTTACCGAAAGCGCCAAAATTGAGGTGATTTAAGTGAAACAAGAGGGACCATTTTGAAGAAATTTAAGCGCAGAATATCTTTTTCTGCTATTCAATATAATGAATTGTATAATAACAATTCATTATACCTCATTCTTTGCAGCTTTCGGCTTCATACCTCATTGTAGGGACCACAAGAACATTGTAGGGGCCACAAGAACATTGTAGGGACCTCCAGCATTATCTGATAAAACCAGTGTATTTGAGTCAACAAGTATTCACTGATGTAATGAGCCCTTGCTCTAAACTCACCTAAATATGAATTACCATTAATTAAAATTTTCTTTTGAGAAAACAAAAGTTGACCTTTGTAATATTATGTCCGAGAAAATTACAATTGTGTAGCTAGCGTCACAAAATTGTTCCTTGTACTTACTGAACTGTGGGGACACAGTTCCCGAATCTATTATGTGCGTTCGTAACCCAATCCCTTACCTTCCAGGAATGGGTATGGGGTGCATAATAAATGACTAAACAAAAAACATAGGGTTTGATCCCAGGAAAAAAATAAAAAATGGACCCAATTCCGTTACAGTTTATCCAGCAATAATTGGAATATGATAGTTAACATTTCAGCAGGTCTTGTTCCAGGGAAGACTTGTAGGGTAAGGCTTAGCATGAGCTATGGGAAGGTTCGTAGGGTAAGGCTTACCATGAGCTATGGGAAGGTTCGTAGGGTAAGGCTTACCATGAGCTATGGGAAGGTTCGTAGGGTAAGGCTTACCATGAGCAATAGGAAGGTTCGTAGGGTAAGGCTTACCATGAGCTATAGGAAGGTTCGTAGGGTAAGGCTTACCATGAGCTACAGGAAGGTTCGTAGGGTAAGGCTTACCATGAGCTATGGGAAGGGGAAAGCTCTCAGCCTAACAGGAGTCAGTAGGTGTCTACCCCTGTACTCACCTGTGTACTCACCTGTGTACGCACCTATGTACTCACCTGTGTACAAAACAGTGTGTTGAGTATCTCATCCCATGTTAAACATAGTCTCATCGCGAACGAAATTCTTTCCCCAAGTAGTTTGTGGGAATTACCTGGCCCCCCAAAAATATATTTATATATGTCTTAAAAGCCTCACAGGCGTGTGCTCAGCAGTTAGAGTCTCCTACAGCCCAGGTGAATGGAATATATATATATATATATATATATATATATATATATATATATATATATATATATATATATATATATATATATATATATATATATATATATATATTGTATTGGAATGTATTCATATTCATATATACATATGAATGTATTCATATATATTGTATATATGTATTGGAATGAAGGTACCGTTCGTCATATACAGGTTCGTATAACAAATAACGAAGCCAAGCTTGGCAGTAACTATTTCCTGGTTCCCTGCAGCAGGGAAAAAAGATTGTCTACTGCGCCCCACTGCAAGTCTGCAGAGACTCTGAATTGGAGGACAAAAGTTAGGTGAGATTTCTCAGGAACTCCTGAGCAACTCCTTCAAAATTTGAGAAACTTGAAGATTTTGAGTTTTTCTGATGGAAATTAGGTGTTCATTGTACAATATGAGTTACTTTCAGGTCCGCAAGGGAAGGTGCATATCTGGGAAGAGAGAGAGAGAGAGAGCTTCTCAAGAAATGCTGTGAGATGGGAATTATCTTCTGGAGTTCTTGTGGACTAATATATTAGATATCAACTATTGATCCCTCCACAAACTCCCCCAATACAACGGTGCTTCGTATCCTCAGTTGGAACATAACATCACTCAGGAAAAGACTTCCTGATCCCCACCACAAAGTGAGGACTGAGCCCATTGATGTCGTCCGCCTTCAGGAGTGCAGAGTTCCCACCAGGTCTCCACCCCCCTAAATTATCCTCCTTTGTTGTCTATAACCTTAAAACCTGTCACTCTTGTATTTTGTATGTTAAGAAGTCCCTTCCTCACCAGCCACTCCCACCCAAGTCAACTGAAGAGCTTCAGTATCATGGTGTGAGGATCTTCGTGGGGAACTCTGCCCTCAATATCTTTACCCTGTATGTTTCTAGTGATAAGTTAAATTATACTGACCTTCCTATCTGTATTCAGACTTTTGTTTTGAAGACAAAAAAAAAAGCCCCACCAACAGACGGGGTGGGGCTGTTCGCAAGATGCAATTGCATGATGGATCTCTGCTCGACTATGTTACCAGATACAAATACCTTGGTATTGAGGTTCCACTGTACCACAATGTTGTAGCCAGACTGGGTCGTCAATGTAGAGAGAGGCTCCGTGCTCTCAAGGCTGTGGCAGGCTACCATCTAAGCTATGGTGCAAATGTGAGAATTGGCAAAATGATGTATCTCTCATATATTAGGTCTCTGCTCACCTAATATGCTGCACCTGACATCGATTATGCTGCACCTATGCTTGCTCTGGTGCCTGAGAGAATGATTGGAGGGCTGGAAATGATGCAAAACGAAGCCATGAGGATTATCCTCGGATTCCCCCGTACAACTAAATTACTAGACATGAGGAAGAAGCTAAATATTTCATGTGTAAGTGATCGTATCACTGAAATTATTACTTTAATTGGTATCAAGATGCTTAGGCTAACCCACCCTAACCCCTGCACTGAAGCCCTCCAAGCCTTCTCCCTTGAAGGTCAGCATCACTCCAAATGGATTACCAACACTGCCACTGTGCTCAGAATGCATAATATTCATCACCTCTTCCAAGAGAGACAACAACGACACTTTCCTGCCCCATGGGAGATCACCCCTTTCCAAATTACTCCCCCCCTTCCCCCTCAAAAAGCTGATTAAAGAACAAGTCTTGCTTCGACTAGAAGCAAAGTACAATGCCTTAAGCCAAATTGATGCTTTAGTCAGAGAGCGCTCCCTTTCCCAGATTATTTACACTGATGGATCCTTGCATCAGTCCCATGGTGCAGCTGGAAGTGCAGTTGTTGTGACAGGGAGAGATGGTTCCTTCTCCCATGAGTGTGGAGCGCGTCTAAGTAACTGGGCCTCCACTCTTCAAATAGAATTGGTTGCCATAATCCTTGCACTAGAGCGCGTACATGAATCCAAAGTTGACACGCTAATTGTAAGTGACTCCTTGTCATCCTTGACTGTCCTCAGCTCCCCAAGGCATAACTGTGACGTGCTTGTCTCTGAAGCTAGACACAGATATAATGAAATAATCAATGATGGAGTCAGAGTCTGTCTCCTTTGGATTCCTTCCCATATTGGTCTCCGAATGATAGAACTGATGAGTTAGCCAAGACTTTTGCTCATAAAGAGGGAACTGATTACCATCTTGGACTGCCTTTGAGCAGCCTGAAGGCAGTAATATTCCGGGAACATCAACAAAATCTCAGAGACTTGAGGCAAAATGAAGTTCACACCAGTTGCTCCATCTATCATCACTCTATTATGCAGGAAGAACCGCACGTCTATGGGTCATCCAATAAGGTTAGCAGACTTCTAGATGTTACCACTGCTAGGCTTTGGGTCGGCTACAAGTACCTCTGGGAGTTTGTAACATCTGCTGATGTAGACTTGACTAACTGTAAACTGTCAGCAGAACTATTCGCATACTTTGCGTCACTATATAATGGATTGTGAAAAATCGAGGAATTCAGAGACAACACCATCAATGGTGTCCAAGAAATTTGCAAGTACTTAATTCATAAAGATATACTGCCAGGAATCTTGGCGAAGTATCCAACATTTGCTTACTGTAGGTGCAGCCTGCACATGACTGTAAAGCTGCCGCCCAGTTGGGTGGGTGTGAAGCAAGACTAGTAACTGTGTCACTCACCATAGATGAAAAGTGTCTTGTATAGTGACTGTTGTGAGCCTCTTGTTGAATCACATGGGATATAAAAACAATATTTATATGTATATGTATTTGAGTAAATGACTGTATACATGTGTATTTAATATTAACAATTGTATAACTAGCTTCAAAAGATTGTCACGTGCTTAGCTAAGTGAACTATGGGGCTCAGTTCCTGAACCGATTAGGTGCCTCTGTAACCCAATCCACCACCACCCGCGGGACGGGTATTGGGTGCATAATATAGAAAGAAATCAATCATAAAATGTTGCATTGGAGTTCAGTATTAATATGCGATTATGGCTCTATTGCATGGGATGGAATGACATCCTGGGATTAACGTCTTCGATCGTCACAGTACAGATTTATCTAAGCTCGTTGTCACTAATATTAAAATACCAGGGGGCCTGACGGCTGAGTGGACAGCGCTCAGGATTCTTAGTCCTAAGGTTCCGCGTTCGATCCCCGGCGGAGGCGGAAACAAATGGGCAGAGTTTCTTTCACCTCTGATGCCTTTGTTCACCTAGCAGTAAATAGATAACTTGGAGCTAGACAGCTGCTACGGGCTTCTTCCTGGGGAGGGGGGGGGGGGGGGTAACAAAAAGGAGGCCTGGTCGAGGACCGGGCCGCGGGGACGCTAAGCCCCGAAATCATCTCAAGATAACCCCAGCATAACCAGGGTATCCCTATCAAGAGGCATTTCCATTTTAACACACTTCAGCATGTAATCATGAGCATATATCATCACATATCATCACATCGTACATCGTCAGATATCAACACACATCAAAATATCTTCAGATATCATCACATATTAACACAATAAGATTTCAACTAAGATTTAACAGAACAAAATAAATTGTTAAACACTTTGGACATATCAACACATACCATTAAATCTCACATCAACAGATATCAACACACTTCAAAACATCTTTAACTATTATCACATATCAACATATATAAACACATATCAACACATATCATCACATATCACATATCATTATAGACCCGTGATGGCCTTGAACGCCAGATCGACATGAACGCCACGAAACACCCACACACATACCCACACACACACACACCCACACTCACACACACACACACTCACACACACACACACACACCTACCCACACCCACACCCACACACACACACACCCACACACACACACACACACACACACACACACACACACACACACATACACACACACATACACACACACCCACACTCACACACACCCACACACACCTACCCACACCCACACACCCACACCCACACACACACACACACCCACACACACCCACACACACCTACCCACACCCACACACCCACACCCACACACACACACACCCACACACACACACACACACACACACACACACACACACACACACACACACACCCACACACACACACACACACACACACACACACACACACACACACACACACACACACCCACACACACACACACACACACACACACACACACACACACACTCCCCCCCCCCACACACACACTACCCCCCCCCCCCCCCCCACACACGCTACCATGAAAGAGTCTTCCACCTTTACCCACAACTGACACCACTGCCACACGTGTGTAAATGGCGACCCGGCCTGTCCCTAATCATTATCAAGTTAGGATGATGTAAACATTACGAGAACACATTATTTCTCTAAATTACCGCCGGAGTTTAGGAGTCTGAAGGGGGGGGGGGGGGGATGAGAGAGACGCGAGTGGCGGAGGCTGGCGAGGGGGGGGGGGGGATGCTTGGAGTGTCCTCTCCTCTAAGTCTTAATTAAGTTGAAGTGTGCTCATTTCAGCCTTGCTAATTCCTCTCTAGTTACCTGACAGAGATTCTCGTATAGGATCTCCTTGTTACGGCATTCTGGTAGTCTCTTTTTGTGGTCTTTTAAGGTGGTATCAATTATATTTAAATTTTTTTTTGGGGGGGAGGGTAGGGGAGGAGGAGGGATCAGTTATTATCCTGTTTGTGTAAAGTAATGTATTACATTTTTGTAATCGGTTTTATTCAGCTTTTTTATTAATCTTTTATATGTATTTGTTTTTTTTACAAAATATTATATTACTTTTTTTATAATTTATTATATTTCTTTTGTATAATCTATTATATTTCGTTTCTATAATCTACAAGCTGTACCCAGCCACGCGTTGCTGTGGCTCAGCAACCCTTCCCTGTCCCATTGTCCTCCCACCCAGACCCCACTCCCTATCCCCTCGACCTCCTCACAATTCCCCACTGCCTATCCCCTCGACCACCTCACCATTTCCTCCTCCCCCATCCCATCGTCCTCCTCACCATTCCCCACTCCCTCGTCTGCTGCCCAAATGATATGATGTTCCCATCACTGAAAAATAAGAATATTTAAAAATATAAAAGAAATGAAACAATGAAAAATTAAATAAACAAACAATACTCACAAAATGAACGGTATGGTAAACAACACAGCTCAATTCCAACGCAATGTCACACAAAATAATTCAATCAGATGGCGCTGTTTTTCCAAAAAAAAGAATGTTTTTACCTGTCACAGGTGTGGCATCCGGTGAGTATATAAAAACACTCGCATATTCGAATGGAACGTTGTTTCAAAATTTCAAAGCAATCGGTGAAGATTGTTTGGAGATTACAGCGTGTGTTGCTTTTACGTGCAACAGATGGCGCTGTTTAAAAAAAATTGTTTTTACCTGTCACAGGTGCAGCACGTATATAGTAGGTATATAAAACACACGCGGATTCAAATGGAACGTTGTGTAAGCTTTTACGTGCAACAGATGGCGCTGTTTAAAAAAAAATGTTTTTGCCTGTCACAGGTGCAGCACGTATATAGTAGGTATATAAAACACACGCGGATTCAAATGGAACGTTGTTTCAAAATTTCAAACCAATCAGTGAAGACCTTTCCTCTATTAGCGATTTTGAACAAACTAACATTTAAATTTATATTTATATAGATTATATTTTTTTTATAAACTATTATATTTCTCATTCGTTTGATTTTATTGATGTGTGAGCTGGATTTCCTTTATTATATTTTTTAGAATTTTGTTTATTTCTGTTTCATAAATGCATAACACAGTAAATGTTAAATAATAGTTACTAAATGAATCTTAAATAAATAATCATATTTACACAGTAAATAAATGAATAATACATTATTCCTGTATTAAATATATTTAAAGATTTTGCGTTATTAATGATGAATGAATTCCGCGTTCACTCAACACTCCTCTCGGATGATATTGGACCTGGTTCGAGCCATCCACTCCCAACCACTTGGGGTGGACGGTAGAGCGACGGTCTCGCTTCATGCAGGTCGGAGTTCAATCCTTGATCATCCAAGTGGTTGGGCACCATTCCTTTTCCCCCCCGTCCCATCCCAAATCCTTATCCTGACCCCTTCCAAGTCCTATATAGTCGTAATGGCTTGGCATTTTCTCTTGATAGTTTGCGTTCTCCCTTCTTGATCTTTGTTTATGCATTAGCAATTGAGAACTTGGTGGTTAACCGATTAGCGACTTATATATCCAGGTTCGATCCGAGACAGTGGAAGGGGTTGGGGTTCCTTCCTTCCCTCCATTTCCCTATCATCTATCCCATGCTTAACATATTCTCCTCGTAGAGCACTTCCTTCCTGGATGGCAAAGGCAAAAGCTTGCTATTCCTTGGCAGCAACCTCGGCGAATCATCGCGCTCCCAATCTGGCATGAAACAAAGTTGATAATAGACCAGAGTCTATTAAAAGATGGAGTCTCGCCTAATGTGCAAATTACCGAGGTTCGACTCAACGCGGATATATTTAATGGTTTGAGCCGGTCTGTCAAACAAGCCGATTTTCTTATAAATAGAACTTTAAGAGTATTTTCATTTATGTTTTGTAAGATTTATGTGTTATAAATATATTAAACTCAAACACTTTGTGTCAGAATTTTTTAATTTCGACCAAAAATATTTGACCAAACTTACTTACTTAGCGTTTAGAAACACACATATCTATGCTGTTGCATAATCTTGCTTAATGCAAATGGAGTAAGAATCGTGCCGGCAGAGATGTTATTGAGTGTGTGTATTTGTGTGTGTGTGTGTGTGTGTGTGTGTGTGTACTCACCTAGTTGTACTCACCTAGTTGTGTTTGCGGGGGTTGAGCTCTGGCTCTTTGGTCCCGCCTCTCAACCGTCAATCAACAGGTGTACAGATTCCTGAGCCTATCGGGCTCTGTCATATCTACACTTGAAACTGTGTATGGAGTGAGCCTCCACCACATCACCCCCTAATGCATTCCATTTGTCAACCACTCTGACACTAAAAAAGTTCTTTCTAATATCTCTGTGGCTCATTTGGGCACTCAGTTTCCACCTGTGTCCCCTTGTGCGTGTTCCCCTTGTGTTAAATAGACTGTCTTTATCTACCCTATCAATCCCCTTCAGAATCTTGAATGTGGTGATCATGTCCCCCCTAACTCTTCTGTCTTCCAGCGAAGTGAGGTTTAATTCCCGTAGTCTCTCCTCGTAGCTCATACCTCTCAGCTCGGGTACTAGTCTGGTGGCAAACCTTTGAACCTTTTCCAGTTTAGTCTTATCCTTGACTAGATATGGACTCCATGCTGGGGCTGCATACTCCAGGATTGGCCTGACATATGTGGTATACAAAGTTCTGAATGATTATTTACACAAGTTTCTGAATGCCGTTCGTATGTTGGCCAGCCTGGCATATGCCGCTGATGTTATCCGCTTGATATGTGCTGCAGGAGACAGGTCTGGCGTGATATCAACCCCCAAGTCTTTTTCCTTCTCTGACTCCTGAAGAATTTCCTCTCCCAGATGATACCTTGTATCTGGCCTCCTGCTCCCTACACCTATCTTCATTACATTACATTTGGTTGGGTTAAACTCGAACAACCATTTGTTCGACCATTCCTTCAGCTTGTCTAGGTCTTCTTGAAGCCTCAAACAGTCCTCTTCTGTTTTAATCCTTCTCATAATTTTAGCATCGTCCGCAAACATTGAGAGAAATGAATCGATACCCTCCGGGAGATCATTTACATATATCAGAAACAAGATAGGACCGAGTACAGAGCCCTGTGGGACTCCACTGGTGACTTCACGCCAATCGGAGGTCTCACCCCTCACCGTAACTCTCTGCTTCGTATTGCTTAGATACTCCCTTATCCACTGGAGCACCTTACCAGCTACACCTGCCTGTCTCTCCAGCTTATGTACCAGCCTCTTATGCGGTACTGTGTCAAAGGCTTTCCGACAATCCAAGAAAATGCAGTCCGCCCAGCCCTCTCTTTCTTGCTTAATCTGTGTCACCTGATCGTAGAATTCTATCAAGCCTGTAAGGCAAGATTTACCCTCCCTGAATCCATGTTGGCGATTTGTCACGAAGTCCCTTCTCTCCAGATGTGTTACCAGGTTTTTTCTCACGATCTTCTCCATCACCTTGCATGGTATACAAGTCAAGGACACTGGCCTGTAGTTCAGTGCCTCTTGTCTGTCGCCCTTTTTGTATATTGGGACCACATTCGCCGTCTTCCATATTTCTGGTAGGTCTCCCGTCTCTAGTGATTTACTATACACTATGGAGAGTGGCAAGCAAAGTGCCTCTGCACACTCTTTCAGTACCCATGGTGAGATCCCATCTGGACCAACCGCCTTTCTAACATCCAGATCCAGCAGGTGTCTCTTGACCTCCTCTCTCGTAATTTCGAACTCCTCCAAGGCCGCCTGGTTTACCTCCCTTTCTCCTAGCACAGTGACCTCACCCTGTTCTATTGTGATGACCTCCTGGAACCTCTTGTTGAGTTCCTCACACACCTCTCTGTCATTCTCTGTATACCTGTCCTCGCCTGTTCTAAGTTTCAATACCTGTTCTTTCACTGTTGTTTTCCTTCTGATGTGACTGTGGAGTAGCTTTGGTTCGGTCTTGGCTTTGTTTGCTATATCATTTTTAAAAATTTTCTCTGCTTCTCTTCTCACCCTGACGTACTCATTCCTGGTTCTCTGGTATCTCTCCCTGCTTTCTGGTGTTCTGTTATTCCGGAAGTTCCTCCACGCCTTTTTGTTCAGTTTCTTCGCTTCCATACATGCCCTATTATACCATGGATTCTTCTGTTGCTTCTCGGATTTTTCCCTTTGGGCCGGGATGAACCTGTTTACTGCCTCCTGACACTTTTGGGTAACATAGTCCATCATACCCTGTACAGACTTGTCTCTGAGGTCTGTGTCCCAAGGTATTTCACTTAGGAAACTTCTCATCTGTTCATAATTCCCCTTTCGGTATGCCAGCCTTTTGATTCCTAGTTCTTTTTGGGGGGAGATAAGTCCTAGCTCTACCAGGTACTCAAAGTTCAATACACTGTGGTCACTCATTCCCAAGGGCGCTTCCATCTTAACTTCCCTTATATCCCATTCATTTAGGGTAAATATCAAATCAAGCATTGCTGGTTCATCTTCTCCTCTCATTCTTGTTGGCTCTTTGGTATGCTGGCTTAGAAAGTTTCTTGTTGCCACGTCCAGCAGCTTAGCTCTCCATGTTTCTGGTCCTCCATGCGGGTCTCTGTTCTTCCAATCTATCTTCCCATGGTTGAAATCTCCCATAATTGGTAGTCCAGATCCATTCCTGCTAGCAACAGAAGCTGCTCTTTCTATTATGTTAATGGTGGCCATGTTGTTTCTATCATATTCCTGTCTAGGTCTTCTGTCATTTGGTGGTGGATTATATATGACTGCGACTATAATTTTTTTCCCTCCATTTGTTACAGTACCTGCTATGTAGTCACTGAAACCTTCACAGCCCTGAATATCCATCTCCTCAAAATCCCAGCCTTTTCTTACCAGCAGAGCTACACCACCCCCACCTCTTCCTTCCCTCTCTTTCCGCATAACATAATAGTCCTGTGGAAACACTGCATTTGTTATTGTTTTCGTGATCTTTGTTTCTGTGAGGGCTATTATGTCTGGGTTTTCCTCTAGTACCAGTTCTCCAAGCTCATTTGCTTTATTTGTAATTCCATCTATGTTAGTGTACATTGCTTTGAGGCTCACTTTCTTCTGTCCCTTCTCAAATCGCCTCCTTGGTGAGTGTTCTGCTGGTGGGGGAGGCTGTTCCATGGGTGTGAGGACCTGTGAGGTGGGTAACAGGATCTCAGAGGATACTGGAATGAGGGGCGGGGGATCCAGTGAAGGGGGAGGGACAGGGAGGGTATGGGGTGAAAGGGGAGGGAGGACGGGAAGGAAAGGGGGGGAGGGAGGACTCGGGAGGAGGGGAGGGGTAGAAGGGTGGGGATTGGGTGTGGGGGGAGGGAGATTTGGCTGAACTTTTGAGTGGGGGCAGGGAGGGTTTGGGGTAGGGGGGTTTTCTATGCAGAGGAGGGAGGCGGGGTTGTCCTCCCTTCTGGTGTTACTGGGTAGCTGGTTGTGGGTTCCCCCCTCGCCTCTGGGGGTGTTGTGTTGGGAGCTGTGACTTCCTGGTTTTCCCCTCTCGCCCTGCGCCTCTTCCTTGCTTCTGCCGCCACGGCTCTCTCCTCTCTTGTCATGTCTCGCTGGAGGAATACATTTTTTAATTTTCCCACGTTTTTCAGGGAGCTCTTCCTTGATAGGATCCTCTCCTTTGTGTTCTCGTTTGCAAACACTATCTTTATCATTCGGTCTCGGTCTTTGTTGTACCGGCCTAGCCTGAAAACCTTCTCAATGCTATGCTCGGCCCCTTCCATGTCTAGTGCCTTTAGTACTTCATTCACTGCTGCTTTGTCCTTGTCATTCCACTCTGTCCTATTGGTTCCTTCCTGTTCCCTAATACCCACAGCAACCACTGATCTTTTCCTTTCCAGCAGTTGGGTAGTGGAACGTGCCGCCTCCTGCGAGGTGGCTGCTTTCATGGCCACCTCCATCACTGCAGTCATTACTTCAGAGTTATTTTTTTTTAGTATTTCCGCAAATGTTGCTTTTATTGTGGCATTCTCATCCAGAAAACTATTACCACCTTCTCCCTGGGTGGTTTTCTGACTCTCAGCCTCGATACCATTCTCTTTGAGGGTTCTAATCTCCTCCTTTGCTGCTGTCAGCTCTCTTTTCAGGTTGCTTATTTCGTTCTTCATTTCCTGCATCATTTCTTGCATCTCACTCTTGATGTCCTCCAGAAACTGGGCGAACATTTCCTTCATCTCGTCACCTTGGCTCTTTCCTGCTCCCCTGGGACCTCTGGCTGCCATCTTGACCCTGTTGGGATGGGGGAGGGAGAGAGAGAGAGAGGGGGAGAGAGAGAGAGAGAGAGAAAGAGAGAGAGAGAGAGAAAGGGAGTGATAAAGGGAGAGATAAATGGGTGGGTGGGGGGAGATCCGACCCTTCCACTGAAGTGAGAAGAAGGTAGAAGGGGAGGGGGGGGAGGAGATGGAGAGAGAGGCGGGAGGGAGAGGAGAGGGAGAGAGTGGATGAGGAAGAGAGCGGGTGAGGGAGAGAGCGGGTAAGGGAGAGAGGGGGGGAGGTGTGTGTGTGTGTGTGTGGGCAGAGAGGGAGGGGGAAGGAAAGAGAGGGAGGGGGAGGGAGGGGGAAGGAAAGAGAGGGAGGGAGAGGGGGAGAGAGGGAGGGAGAGAGAGAGAGAGAGAGGGAGAGAGAGAGAGAGAGAGAGAGAGAGAGAGAGAGAGAGAGAGAGAGAGAGAGAGAGAGAGAGAGAGAGAGAGAGAGAGAGAGAGAGAGAGAGAGAGAGAGAGAGAGAGAGAGAGAGAGAGAGAGAGAGAGAGAGTGAGAGAGAGAGAGAGAGAGAGAGAGAGAGAGAGAGAGAGAGAGAGAGAGAGAGAGAGAGAGAGAGAGAGAGAGAGAGAGAGAGAGAGAGAGAGAGAGAGAGAGAGAGAGAGAGAGAGAGAGAGAGAGAGAGAGAGAGAGCAGGAGAGAGAGAGCAGGAGAGAGATAGTGGGAGTGGGAGAGAGGGAGTGGGAGAGAGGGAGAGTGGGGAGGGGAAGAGTGTGTGTATGGGCGATGCGGGGGACTGGGGGTGGGGGGGGGCGGAGATGGCGACTAAGTCAGGTCAGGTCAGGTGGTGGGGTCAAGAGGGGGGGGGGATAGTAAGGTCTATCCCAGGTGTTAATGCCTTTTCCCCTGACTGAACAATTGTGTGTGTGTGTGCGCGTGCACGTGTGTGTGTGCGTGCACGTGTGTGTGTGTCTGTTTTAGCGTGTGCACACTTGTGTGCGTGTATACGTACGTGGGCGGGCGTGCTTGTATGTGTCAAGATATCCCTTATGCGTTACCTCTGCCTAAATGAGCCACTCTGAGATTTTTAAATATATTTGATATCCTGAACGAGAATTTGATAATCTTTTACCTCAATCTGTACACCTGATTAATTGACCAGAGAGGGGTACATACCAGACTGCCTCCCGCTCACACAACCAGATGAGTAAGGGCAGGGCGATGTATGATGACGATGTTTATCCTTCGTTGTCTCCCACTAGGTGATTCACTAAATGCTGGTAGATTGATGAGGTCTTCTTCTCTGTCTACACAAAGCTCTGGAGTCAGTCACTGTATCGTTATGTGACAGTTCACTAATTCACTGTACCACTGATCCCAGTCACCACTCACAGCACAATCAGGTAGCTCCACGGCGGGTCGTCCCACCCGGTCAGGTCACACACTTACATGCACCGGTGATGCCCTAGCTCCACTTTTCGTTTCTTCGCCAAATCTTCGCACTATCGCTAGCGATATGACTATGCTATGTTGCACCCTGCTAGCTACACACTGCGAGAGGCCAAATACTATGATCTAGCCTCTATACTCCTTCAATGTCCCGAGAAATTGACGAATTTCCGCGGACCTCACTAATCGCGTGTCTCCTACAGACTCCTGTGTGTGTGTGTGTGTGTGTACTCACCTAATTGTACTCACCTAATTGTGCTTGCGGGGGTTGAGCTCTGGCTCTTTGGTCCCGCCTCTCAACCGTCAATCAACTGGTGTACAGATTCCTGAGCCTATTGGGCTCTATCATATCTACATTTGAAACTGTGTATGGAGTCAGCCTCCACCACATCACTTCCTAATGCATTCCATTTACTAACTACTCTGACACTGAAAAAGTTCTTTCTAACGTCTCTGTGGCTCATTTGGGTACTCAGCTTCCACCTGTGTCCCCTTGTTCGCGTCCCACCAGTGTTGAATAGTTCATCCTTGTTTACCCGGTCGATTCCCCTGAGGATTTTGTAGATTGTGATCATGTCCCCCCTTACTCTTCTGTCTTCCAGTGTCGTGAGGTGCATTTCTCGCAGCCTTTCCTCATAACTCATGCCTCTTAGTTCTGGGACTAGTCTAGTAGCATACCTTTGGACTTTTTCCAGCTTCGTCTTGTGCTTGACAAGGTACGGGCTCCATGCTGGGGCCGCATACTCCAGGATTGGTCTTACATATGTGGTATACAAGATTCTGAATGATTCCTTACACAGGTTCCTGAACGCCGTTCTGATGTTAGCCAGCCTCGCATATGCCGCAGACGTTATTCTCTTTATGTGGGCTTCAGGAGACAGGTTTGGTGTGATATCAACTCCTAGATCTTTCTCTCTGTCTGTTTCATTAAGTACTTCATCTCCTATTCTGTATCCTGTGCCTGGCCTTCTGTTTCCACTGCCTAGTTTCATTACTTTGCATTTACTCGGGTTGAACTTCAACAGCCATTTGTTGGACCATTCACTCAGTCTATCCAGGTCATCTTGTAGCCTCCTACTATCATCCTCTGTTTCAATCCTCCTCATAATTTTTGCATCGTCGGCAAACATTGAGAGGAACGAATCTATACCCTCTGGGAGATCATTTACATATACCAGAAACAGTATAGGTCCAAGGACTGACCCCTGCGGGACTCCACTTGTGACGTCTCGCCAATCTGAGGCCTCACCCCTCACACAGACTCGTTGTCTCCTGTTGCTTAGGTATTCCTCTATCCACCGGAGTACCTTCCCTCTCACTCCAGCCTGCATCTCCAACTTTCGCACTAGCCTCTTGTGTGGTACTGTATCAAAGGCTTTCTGACAATTCAAAAATATGCAGTCTGCCCACCCTTCTCTTTCTTGCCTTATTTTTGTTGCCTGGTCGTAGAATTCAAGTAACCCTGTGAGGCAGGACCTGCCATCCCTGAACCCATGTTGATGCTGTGTTACAAAGTTCCTTCGCTCCAGATGCTCCACTATGCTCCACACACACACACACTAGTGTGTGTGTGTGTGTGTGTGTGTGTGTGTGTGTGTGTGTGTGTGTGTGTGTGTGGAAGGGGGGGGAGGGATGTCTAGGGAGGCAGGTTCGAACCCTAAATCTATTTTCTCTCTCAATAAACTTATATTCTGTTAATGCCATTTTGCGCTAACTGACTGAACTAGTTAATGATCACTTTTATATAAACTTAGTTTTAAACTAATATATATAAGTTTAAATCTTACATATATTAGCTTAAATCTTACATATATAAGTTTAAATTTTACATATATAAGTTTAGATCTTACATATGTATACGTTTAAATCTTACATATATAAATTTAAATCTTACATATATAAGTTTAGATCTTACATATATAAAATTAAATCTTATATATGTAAGATCTAAACTTATATATGTAAGTTTAAATCTTACATATACAAGTGTATACAAAAGCTTATACATAAGCTTAGGTATAAGCTTTTATGTTTGGCCTTTAAGGAAAGGGAATCAGAATAAAACCTGATAAGCGTATAGGAAGTGCTTGAGAATCTTCTCAGCTTGAACTTAAAATCTCAGCTTGAACTTAAAATCTCAGCTTGAACTTAAAATCTCAGCTTGAACTTAAAATCTCAGCTTGAACTTAAAATTACCTGATTCCTGGTCTGATGGCAACGGCCAGGTTGAAAACAGTATTCCTGACCCGATGGCAGCTGCCTGGATGGAAAGAGAATTTCTGGCCTGATGGCAACTTCAATATTAGAACGAGCATTCGCGGTTTGATAGCAGTTGCCATCTTAGAAGTAATACTCCATGCCAAATGGCAACTGTGTCCTTGGAAACGAAGTTATCCTGCTATGATGGCAACTACCGACTTGAAAACAACATTAATGGAAACTACTTGTGGAAGTTACACTTGTTGCCCAATGGCAATTTAGTTCTTAAAAGCAAATCTCCGGGTGTTAGAGTGCAGTTATTTTATGGTTGCCATTAGCAATAACTAGAACAAGCGATGAGCATGTTATCCCAAACCCCCAAAAATATATTTCAGCTAATCTGTTAATTATGAAAACATTTCGTTAAACTGTTCATTTATGTGGCATATCTTACGACATACAGCTTGGAAGTCTCGAGCATAAGTCAAGCTGTAAGTAAGCAGTTAAAGCATGATAATCACCTGACTACAGCTTAACGAGAGAAAGGGAACGAGATTTAGGCTCTTGTCGCCTGCAGTCAGGTGTGTACTTGCTCTTTCTACACTCTAGCTACAGCTAGAGTGTAGAATTGATTTTGTGTCTTTCATTGATTTTGAAGACACCTGGGAGTCTTTACCCACAACCCGTTCTCGCACTTTCGTGTAGTCAATATTGACTTATTAAAATACGTGCATATGTGACATACTAAACATACTAGTTTACCTTGAAAAGCTTCATAGAAAACACCGACCTTACCTAACCTTCTTAGTATGTTAAGATAAGCATCTTATTGCTTCGTAATTAAAATTATTACTTAACCTATACCTATAATAGGTTAAGTAATAATTGTTATAGGTTGTTATAGGTATAGGTTATTACTTAACCTATACCTATAATAGGTTAAGTAATAATTGTAATTATGAAGCAATAAGATGTTCATCTTAACATACTAAGAAGGTTAGGTAAGGTCGGTGTTTTCTATAAAGCTTTTCAAGGTAAACTAGTATGTTTAGTATGTCACATATGCACGTATTTTAATAAGTCAATATTGACTATACGAAAGTGCGAAAACGGGTTGTTACCCAACAGATGACTCTGTGGCAGTCCATAGGCGGCCCAATACAGTCATACTAGTTTCCTTTGTTATAGGTCAAAAGAAAGGAATGTAAAACAAAGACATCAACGACATCATCACAGCCGGATGTCCAGCAGAACGAGAGCCCAAACTCTCCAGACCCAATATCAATCAGTAGCATACAGATGACGCTATTGTGAGATCCTGGCAGGTCGGCAAGGTGTTGTGGAGCTACGCATATCTCTCCACTTCGGGCGTTAACTAATTTCCCCATTTCCCGAATAGGAGAATCGGATGTACTAGTCCAGCTACATTCAGGGGGGCGTCAGAGACCCAGCAAATACTGAGGTCCTGCTCAGAATGGCAGCTTTATTCTTATAGATGTTCATGGACGTTATGTTTTTGAGGGTCAAATTTAGACACAAGTTCTTGAATGAGTTAACTGATAAACAAATTTTAACAACCAAAGGGAAAGTAATCGTTAAATTTTTCCTTTGCGGATATATATATATATATATATATATATATATATATATATATATATATATATATATATATATATATATATATATATATATATATGTGTGTGTGTGTATATATATATATATATATATATATATATATATATATATATAATATATATATATATATATATATATATATATATATATATATATATATATATATATATATATATGTGTATATATATATATATATATATATATATATATATATATATATATATATATATATATATATATATATATATATATATATACACACAAATGTGCATACTCAGGGAAGTATTGCAGAGGAGCAACATAAGCAACACATATGCAACCAGCATGTGGCGCCGGTGGTGCAGCACAATGGGAGGCAGTGACCGTGCGTGGAAGCGCTTAGGCCTTATTCCCCTTCCAACATTCAATCAAATGCCAACAATGGTATTTGATTGAACTAGTTTTTCGCCAATATGATCCGGTAATCGGATGACACATTAATTGAACTGGAAACCGAGGCACTGGAAGGCTAAGCCGAACCAAATCCAGAACGGCCAAATATTCGCATTTCATCCGGAAAACGACTTTATCTCGATATAATTTTTTGTCTTTCGTCGTCTGGCCAAGGATGCAAAATTTAAATTTGATATTTATGGATCAAAATAATATTTGGAAAAGGGTTAGAGAAACTGCTGGACATCCATAGCCCCGGAGGTGAATGTCTCATATTCACAATAACGTGGCTAAAGTATGTTGACCAGACCACACACTAGAAGGTGAAGGGACGACGAAGTTTCGGACCGTCCTGGACCATTCTCAAGTCGATTGTGTCGACTTGAGAATGGTCCAGGACGGTCCGAAACGTCGTCATCTTCACCTTCTAAGGCCTGAGAATGGCCATGTATCATAAGGCCTACAAGGAATTACAGGATATGTGTCCGAGGCTTATATAAAATATTAGTAAACAACACTGATGCATTTTCAATACCGAGATGAAGCCAGAATTTGATATCGGTTTATTTCACCCGCGTCGCTTCATATAATATTCTATCAAAAATGTTAGAGGATAAAAAAGTATACAAAAAATTTGGTCAACGCTCACTGTATATTACTGTGAGTGAGCCGGCAGACAGTCACCTTTGTTACGGTGAACTTTATATTGACACATGCGATGGAGACTTTTCAGAACGTGAAGATTACATTATAAAAACAAAATTGATGTTCGTGAAACCAATCACATGAAACAAGGACAAAAAAAAAAATCAATAAAAAACACTTTATTCAATAAATTAAACTATGTTTTTATTACTTAATGAAACTATTAAATTATTTAAATTAAATTATTAAAAATTAAATAATTAATTATTTATTATTATTAAACTTTATTATGCTAAAAATCTTAACTACATGAAAAAAAATCCAACCATATGCTTTTGTTTATTAAATTTGTTAATTAAACTTTCAACGCAAACACCTCAGTGGCTCCAAAAAAGCCAAACAACATTAAATACGCTCCCTTCACTATGCATAAAAGTTTTCCTTATGCAAATACAAGGAACGTTCTTTTTAAGGTGAGGAAAGTGTGTACGTGTTAATATGCTCTCCAGAGGTTGAGCGTTTCTGGTGTGTTGCTGTGGACCAGTTGTGTATCGTGCGAAAATTCAACGGGTATCGTGCAAGTATTCAACGGGTATCGGGTGAGAATTCAACGGGTATCGGGCGAGAATTCAACGGGTATCGTGCGAGAATTCAACGGGTATCGTGCTAGTATTCAATGGGTATCGGGTGAGAATTCAACGGGTATCGGGCGAGAATTCAACGGGTATCGTGCGAGAATTCAACGGGTATCGTGCGAGTATTCAATGGGTATCGGGTGAGAATTCAACGGGTATCGGGCGAGAATTCAACGGGTATCGTGCGAGAATTCAACGGGTATCGTGCGAGTATTCAATGGGTATCGTGCGAGAATTCAACGGGTATCGTGCGAGTATTCA
>NC_091198.1:22837474-22872474 GCF_040958095.1 Procambarus clarkii
TATTATTTCATGAAAACTTGGCTTATTAGGCAAATAGGGCCTTGCTTAGTAGGCTGAGAAGTGCGTCGTGGCTACTAGGTACATTATATATATATATATATATATATATATATATATATATATATATATATATATATATATATATATATATATATATATATATATATATATATATATATATATATATGTATATATATACACACACACACATACATGTACGGTATATATTTATATTCCGGCAAATCCGGACGAAATTGGAAAGAGCCTTCTGCCACCTTCTTAATATTCGTGAATTGCCTGTACTCATAGTTTACGACGGAGTTTATCGTCTGGTTGGATATTGGGGGTGGTGGTTGTGTTGATTGTGCCTGGTCTTACACGCGCGTGCCTGGGGGTGGTGGTGGTGTTGATTGTGCCTGGTCTTACACGCGCGTGCCTGGGGGTGGTGGTTGTGTTGATTGTGCCTGGTCTTACACGCGCGTGCCTGGGGGTGGTGGTTGTGTTGATTGTGCCTGGTCTTACACGCGCGTGCCTGGGGGTGGTGGTTGTGTTGATTGTGCCTGGTCTTACACGCGCGTGCCTCCCCTCCCCTGCCTCCACCCCCCTGCCTTGTCATCTACCTTCTTGCCTTCCGTCACTGCTCTATCTACATCGAACCCATGCCTTCCTTTACGGTTAAATCCCCTTGCATTCCAGATATCCTGCTAGTCTCTTTAATCCATTTCCCCTATCTTCCCCTGACGTTATAATTCACTCCAATATCCTGCCCTTGCCTCTATCTGCATTGCATTGCTTTGTCCTGCTTGCCCTAGCTGCCATAACCTTACAATCCTCATTATCTCCCGTCTGACACTAAGCCTTCCTTCGGGTAATTCTGCCTAACTGCACCATAACTACTGAGCAGGCAGATTGGTCACAGCAAAAAAACATCAAAAGCTTCCGGTAATATATATACCCAGTTCTCATCTAGGTTCTTGGTTCCCTTCCAGAAAAAGGAAGTAGCCATGTGTTACACCCTAAGTTGTATCGCAAGACCAATGATAACTTGAGTAGCATATTCTCCCGACAAGTTATACCTGCCTCGCCTCGCAACACGTCTGCGTGGAATACTTACTGTATTTTGAGTTCACTTTGTCTCCAAGGATGCCAAGTTGGAGTTAAGATTCGTCAGGCCCCCAATAAAAGTTAAAATTACCAAGTTAATTTTTCCAACTTCCAACGCAAGTGAAGAATTTTCATGGGAAACGAACATTTTAATTTCAGATCAGAACGAGCCGAAAGCTCCGGGCGATGTCTTCAGTTGAAGCTGCTGCTTTGTGGACGTTAGTAATTAATGAAAGGCTACCACACACCTGGAGGACACTGTAGCGGGCTACTACACACCAGGACACTGTAGCGGGCTACCACACACCTGGAGGACACTGTAGCGGGCTACCACACACCTGGAGGACATTGTAGCGGGCTACCACACACCTGGAGGACACTGTAGCGGGCTACCACACACCTGGAGGACACTGTAGCGGGCTACCACACACCTGGACACTGTAGCGGGCTACTACACACCAGGACACTGTAGCGGGCTACCACACACCTGGAGGACCCTGTAGCGGGCTACCACACACCTGGAGGACATTGTAGCGGGCTACCACACACCTGGAGGACACTGTAGCGGGCTACCACACACCTGGAGGACACTGTAGCGGGCTAACACACACCTGGAGGACACTGTAGCGGGCTACCACACACCTGGAGGACACTGTAGCGGGCTACCACACACCTGGAGGACACTGTAGCGGGCTACCACACACCTGGAGGACATTGTAGCGGGCTACCACACACCTGGAGGACCCTGTAGCGGGCTACCACACACCTGGAGGACACTGTAGCGGGCTACCACACACCTGGAGGACCCTGTAGCGGGCTACCACACACCTGGAGGACCCTGTAGCGGGCTACCACACACCTGGAGGACACTGTAGCGGGCTACCACACACCTGGAGGACCCTGTAGCGGGCTACCACACACCAGGAGGACCCTGTAGCGGGCTACCACACAACTGGAGGACCCTGTAGCGGGCTACCACACACCTGGAGGACACTGTAGCGGGCTACCACACACCTAGAGGACACTGTAGCGGGCTACCACACACCAGGAGGACACTGTAGCGGGCTACCACACACCAGGAGGACACTGTAGCGGGCTACCACACACCAGGAGGACACTGTAGCGGGCTACCACACACCTGGAGTACACTGTAGCGAGCTACCACACACCAGGAGGACCCTGTAGCGGGCTACCAGCACACCTAGGAGGACACTGTAGCGGGCTACCACACACCAGGAGGACACTGTAGCGGGCTACCACACACCAGGAGGACACTGTAGCGGGCTACCACACACCAGGAGGACACTGTAGCGGGCTACCACACACCAGGAGTACACTGTAGCGAGGCTACCACACACCTGAGGACACTGTAGCGGGCTACCACACACCAGGAGGACACTGTAGCGGGCTACCACACACCTGAGGACACTGTAGCGGGCTACCACACACCTGGAGGACACTGTAGCGGGCTACCACACACCTGGAGGACACTGTAGCGGGCTACCACACACCTGGAGGACACTGTAGCGGGCTACCACACACCAGGAGAACACTGTAGCGGGCTACCACACACCTGAGGACACTGTAGCGGGCTACCACACACCTAGGACACTGTAGCGGGCTACCACACACCTGGAGGACACTGTAGCGGGCTACCACACACCTGGAGGACATTGTAGCGGGCTACCACACACCTGGAGGACACTGTAGCGGGCTACCACACACCTGGAGGACATTGTAGCGGGCTACCACACACCTGGAGGACACTGTAGCGGGCTGCCACACACCTGGAGGACACTGTAGCGGGCTACCACACACCTGGAGGACATTGTAGCGGGCTACACACACCTGGAGGACACTGTAGCGGGCTACCACACACCTGGAGGACACTGTAGCGGGCTACCACACACCAGGAGGACCCTGTAGCGGGCTACCACACACCTGGAGGACATTGTAGCGGGCTACCACACACATGGAGGACTCTGTAGCGGGCTACCACACACCTGGAGGACACTGTAGCGGGCTACCACACACCTGGAGGACACTGTAGCGGGCTACCACACACCAGGAGGACCCTGTAGCGGGCTACCACACACCTGGAGGACATTTGTAGCGGGCTACCACACACATGGAGGACACTGTAACGGGCTACCACACACCTGGAGGACACTGTAGCGGGCTACCACACACCAGGAGGACACTGTAGCGGGCTAACACACACCTGGAGGACACCTGTAGCGGGCTACCACACACCAGGAGGGACCCTGTAGCGGGCTACCACACACCAGGAGGACATTGTAGCGGGCTACCACACACCTGGAGGACACTGTAGCGGGCTACCACACACCAGGAGGACACTGTAGCGGGTTACCACACACCAGGAGGACATTGTAGCGGGCTACCACACACCTGGAGGACACTGTAGCGGGCTACCACACACCAGGAGGACACTGTAGCGGGCTACCACACACCAGGAGGACACTGTAGCGGGCTACCACAAACCAGGAGGACACTGTAGCGGGCTACCACACACCTGGAGGACACTGTAGCGGGCTACCACACACCAGGAGGACACTGTAGCGGGCTACCACACACCAGGAACACTGTAGCGGGCTACCACACACCTGGAGGACACTGTAGCGGGCTACCACACACCTGGAGGACACTGTAGCGGGCTACCACACACCAGGAGGACACTGTAGCGGGCTACCACACACCTGGAGGACACTGTAGCGGGCTACCACACACCAGGACACTGTAGCGGGCTACCACACACCTGGAGGACACTGTAGCGGGCTACCACACACCTGGAGGACATTGTAGCGGGCTACCACACACCTGGAGGACACTGTAGCGGGCTACCACACACCTGGAGGACATTGTAGCGGGCTACCACACACCTGGAGGCACACTGTAGCGGGGCTGCCAACAACTACCTGGCGGACACTGTAGCGGGCTACCACACACCTGGAAGGACATTGTAGCGGGCTACCACCACACCTTGGAGGACCACTGTAGGCGGGCTACCACACACCTGGAGGACACTGTAGCGGGCTACCACCACACCAGGAGGGACCCTGTAGCGGGCTACCAAACACCTGGATGACATTGTAGCGGGACTACCACCACCACACATGGAGGACACTGTAGCGGGCTACCACACACTGGAGGACACTGTAGCGGGCTACCACACACCTGGAGGACACTGTAGCGGGCTACCACACAGCAAAAAGGACCCTGTAGCGGGCTACCACACACCTGGAGGGACATTGTAGCGGGCTACCACACACATGGAGGACACTGTAACGGGCTACCACACACCTGGAGGACACTGTAGCGGGCTACCACACACCAGGAGGGACACTGTAGCGGGCTACCACACACCTGGAGACACTGTAGGCGGGCTACCACACACCAGGAGGACCCTGTAGGCGGGCTACCACACACCAGGAGGACATTGTAGCGGGCTACCACACACCCTGGAGGACACTGTAGCGGGCTACCACACACCAGGAGGACACTCGTAGCGGGTTACCAACACACCAGAGGACATTGTAGCGGGCTACCACACACCTGGAGGACTCTGTAGAGGTGCTACCACACACGCAGGAGGACACTGTAGCGGGCTACCACACACCAGGAGGACACTGTAGCGGGCTACCACACACCAGGAGGACACTGTAGCGGGCTACCACACACAGGAGGACACTGTAGCGGGCTACCACACACCTGGAGGACACTGTAGCGGGCTACCACACACCTGGAGGACACTGTAGCGGGCTACCACACACCAGGACACTGTAGCGGGCTACCACACACCTGGAGGACACTGTAGCGGGCTACCACACACCAGGACACTGTAGCGGGCTACCACACACCTGGAGGACACTGTAGCGGGCTACCACACACCTGGAGGACACTGTAGCGGGCTACCACACACCAGGAGGACACTGTAGCGGGCTACCACACACCTGGAGGACACTGTAGCGGGCTACCACACACCAGGACACTGTAGCGGGCTACCACACACCTGGAGGACACTGTAGCGGGCTACCACACACCTGGAGGACATTGTAGCGGGCTACCACACACCTGGAGGACACTGTAGCGGGCTACCACACACCTGGAGGACACTGTAGCGGGCTACCACACACCTGGAGGACACTGTAGCGGGCTACCACACACCTGGAGGACACTGTAGCGGGCTACCACACACCTGGAGGACATTGTAGCGGGCTACCACACACCTGGAGGACACTGTAGCGGGCTACCACACACCTGGAGGACACTGTAGCGGGCTACCACACACCAGGAGGACACTGTAGCGGGCTACCACACACCTGGAGGACATTGTAGCGGGCTACCACACACCTGGAGGACACTGTAGCGGGCTACCACACACCTGGAGGACACTGTAGCGGGCTACCACACACCTGGAGGACACTGTAGCGGGCTACCACACACCAGGAGGACACTGTAGCGGGCTACCACACACCTGGAGGACATTGTAGCGGGCTACCACACACAGGAGGACACTGTACGGGCTACCACACACCTGGAGGACACTGTAGCGGGCTACCACACACCAGGAGGACACTGTAGCGGGCTACCACACACCTGGAGGACACTGTAGCGGGCTACCACACACCAGGAGGACACTGTAGCGGGCTACCACACACCAGGAGGACACTGTAGCGGGCTACCACACACCTGGAGGACACTGTAGCGGGCTACCACACACCAGGAGGACACTGTAGCGGGCTACCACACACCAGGAGGACACTGTAGCGGGCTACCACACACCTGGAGGACACTGTAGCGGGCTACCACACACCTGGAGGACACTGTAGCGGGCTACCACACACCAGGAGGAACTGTAGCGGGCTACCACACACCTGGAGGACACTGTAGCGGGCTACCACACACCAGGAGGACACTGTAGCGGGCTACCACACACCTGGAGGACACTGTAGCGGGCTACCACACACCTGGAGGACACTGTAGCGGGCTACCACACACCAGGAGGAACTGTAGCGGGCTACCACACACCTGGAGGACACTGTAGCGGGCTACCACACACCAGGAGGAACTGTAGCGGGCTACCAACACCTGGAGGACACTGTAGCGGGCTACCACACACCAGGAGGAAACTGTAGCGGGCTACCACACACCTGGAGGACACTGTAGCGGGCTACCACACACCTGGAGGACACTGTAGCGGGCTACCACACACCAGGAGGACACTGTAGCGGGCTACCACACACCAGGAGGACACTGTAGCGGGCTACCACACACCTGGAGGACACTGTAGCGGGCTACCACACACCTGGAGGACACTGTAGCGGGCTACCACACACCAGGAGGACACTGTAGCGGGCTACCACACACCTGGAGGACACTGTAGCGGGCTACCACACACCTGGAGGACACTGTAGCGGGCTACCACACACCTGGAGGACACTGTAGCGGGCTACCACACACCTGGAGGACACTGTAGCGGGCTACCACACACCAGGAGGACACTGTAGCGGGCTACCACACATGGAGGACACTGTAGCGGGCTACCACACACCAGGAGGACACTGTAGCGGGCTACCACACACCTGGAGGACACTGTAGCGGGCTACCACACACCTGGAGGACACTGTAGCGGGCTACCACACACCTGGAGGACACTGTAGCGGGCTACCACACACCAGGAGGACACTGTAGCGGGCTACCACACACCTGGAGGACACTGTAGCGGGCTACCACCACCAGGAGGACACTGTAGCGGGCTACCACACACCTGGAGGACACTGTAGCGGGCTACCACACACCTGGAGGACACTGTAGCGGGCTACCACACACCTGGAGGACACTGTAGCGGGCTACCACACACCAGGAGGACACTGTAGCGGGCTACCACACACCTGGAGGACACTGTAGCGGGCTACCACACACCTGGAGGACACTGTAGCGGGCTACCACACACCTGGAGGACACTGTAGCGGGCTACCACACACCTGGAGGACACTGTAGCGGGCTACCACACACCTGGAGGACACTGTAGCGGGCTACCACACACCTGGAGGACACTGTAGCGGGCTACCACACACCTGGAGGACACTGTAGCGGGCTACCACACACCTGGAGGACACTGTAGCGGGCTACCACACACCTGGAGGACACTGTAGCGGGCTACCACACACCTGGAGGACACTGTAGCGGGCTACCACACACCTGGAGGACACTGTAGCGGGCTACCACACACCTGGAGGACACTGTAGCGGGCTACCACACACCTGGAGGACACTGTAGCGGGCTACCACACACCAGGAGGACACTGTAGCGGGCTACCACACACCTGGAGGACACTGTAGCGGGCTACCACACACCTGGAGGACACTGTAGCGGGCTACCACACACCTGGAGGACACTGTAGCGGGCTACCACACACCTGGAGGACACTGTAGCGGGCTACCACACACCTGGAGGACACTGTAGCGGGCTACCACACACCTGGAGGACACTGTAGCGGGCTACCACACACCTGGAGGACACTGTAGCGGGCTACCCACACCTGGAGGACACTGTAGCGGGCTACCACACACCTGGAGGACACTGTAGCGGGCTACCACACACCTGGAGGACACTGTAGCGGGCTACCACACACCTGGAGGACACTGTAGCGGGCTACCACACACCTGGAGGACACTGTAGCGGGCTACCACACACCTGGAGGACACTGTAGCGGGCTACCACACACCTGGAGGACACTGTAGCGGGCTACCACACCAGGAGGACACTGTAGCGGGCTACCACACACCTGGAGGACACTGTAGCGGGCTACCACACACCTGGAGGACACTGTAGCGGGCTACCACACACCTGGAGGACACTGTAGCGGGCTACCACACACCTGGAGGACACTGTAGCGGGCTACCACACACCTGGAGGACACTGTAGCGGGCTACCACACACCTGGAGGACACTGTAGCGGGCTACCACACACCTGGAGGACACTGTAGCGGGCTACCACACACCTGGAGGACACTGTAGCGGGCTACCACACACCTGGAGGACACTGTAGCGGGCTACCACACACCTGGAGGACACTGTAGCGGGCTACCACACACCTGGAGGACACTGTAGCGGGCTACCACACACCTGGAGGACACTGTAGCGGGCTACCACACACCAGGAGGACACTGTAGCGGGCTACCACACACCTGGAGGACACTGTAGCGGGCTACCACACACCTGGAGGACACTGTAGCGGGCTACCACACACCTGGAGGACACTGTAGCGGGCTACCACACACCTGGAGGACACTGTAGCGGGCTACCACACACCAGGAGGACACTGTAGCGGGCTACCACACACCTGGAGGACACTGTAGCGGGCTACCACACACCAGGAGGACACTGTAGCGGGCTACCACACACCTGGAGGACACTGTAGCGGGCTACCACACACCTGGAGGACACTGTAGCGGGCTACCACACACCTGGAGGACACTGTAGCGGGCTACCACACACCTGGAGGACACTGTAGCGGGCTACCACACACCTGGAGGACACTGTAGCGGGCTACCACACACGGAGGACACTGTAGCGGGCTACCACACACCTGGAGGACACTGTAGCGGGCTACCACACACCTGGAGGACACTGTAGCGGGCTACCACACACCTGGAGGACACTGTAGCGGGCTACCACACACCTGGAGGACACTGTAGCGGGCTACCACACACCTGGAGGACACTGTAGCGGGCTACCACACACCTGGAGGACACTGTAGCGGGCTACCACACACCTGGAGGACACTGTAGCGGGCTACCACACACCAGGAGGACACTGTAGCGGGCTACCACACACCTGGAGGACACTGTAGCGGGCTACCACACACCAGGAGGACACTGTAGCGGGCTACCACACACCTGGAGGACACTGTAGCGGGCTACCACACACCTGGAGGACACTGTAGCGGGCTACCACACACCTGGAGGACACTGTAGCGGGCTACCACACACCTGGAGGACACTGTAGCGGGCTACCACACACCTGGAGGACACTGTAGCGGGCTACCACACACCTGGAGGACACTGTAGCGGCTACCACACACCTGGAGGACACTGTAGCGGGCTACCACACACCAGGAGGACACTGTAGCGGGCTACCACACACCTGGAGGACACTGTAGCGGGCTACCACACACCTGGAGGACACTGTAGCGGGCTACCACACACCTGGAGGACACTGTAGCGGGCTACCACACACCTGGAGGACACTGTAGCGGGCTACCACACACCTGGAGGACACTGTAGCGGGCTACACACACCTGGAGGACACTGTAGCGGGCTACCACACACCTGGAGGACACTGTAGCGGGCTACCACACACCTGGAGGACACTGTAGCGGGCTACCACACACCTGGAGGACACTGTAGCGGGCTACCACACACCTGGAGGACACTGTAGCGGGCTACCACACACCTGGAGGACACTGTAGCGGGCTACCACACACCTGGAGGACACTGTAGCGGGCTACCACACACCTGGAGGACACTGTAGCGGGCTACCACACACCAGGAGGACACTGTAGCGGGCTACCACACACCTGGAGGACACTGTAGCGGGCTACCACACACCTGGAGGACACTGTAGCGGGCTACCACACACCTGGAGGACACTGTAGCGGGCTACCACACACCAGGAGGACACTGTAGCGGGCTACCACACACCTGGAGGACACTGTAGTGGGCTACCACACACCTGGAGGACACTGTAGCGGGCTACCACACATGGAGGACACTGTAGCGGGCTACCACACCTGGAGGACACTGTAGCGGGCTACCACACACCTGGAGGACACTGTAGGGCTACCACACACCTGGAGGACACTGTAGCGGGCTACCACACACCTGGAGGACACTGTAGCGGGCTACCACACACCTGGAGGACACTGTAGCGGGCTACCACACACCTGGAGGACACTGTAGCGGGCTACCACACAGGAGGACACTGTAGCGGGCTACCACACACCTGGAGGACACTGTAGCGGGCTAACCACACACCTGGAGGACACTGTAGCGGGCTACCACAACCTGGAGGACACTGTAGCGGGCTACCACACAGGAGGACACTGTAGCGGGCTACCACACACCTGGAGGACACTGTAGCGGGCTACCACACACCAGGAGGACACTGTAGCGGGCTACCACACACCTGGAGGACACTGTAGCGGGCTACCACCACCAGGAGGACACTGTAGCGGGCTACCACACACCTGGAGGACACTGTAGCGGGCTACACACACCTGGAGGACACTGTAGCGGGCTACCACACACCTGGAGGACACTGTAGCGGGCTACCACACACCTGGAGGACACTGTAGCGGGCTACCACACACCTGGAGGACACTGTAGCGGGCTACACACACCTGGAGGACACTGTAGCGGGCTACCACACACCTGGAGGACACTGTAGCGGGCTACCACACACCTGGAGGACACTGTAGCGGGCTACCACACACCTGGAGGACACTGTAGCGGGCTACCACACACCTGGAGGACACTGTAGCGGGCTACCACACACCAGGAGGACACTGTAGCGGGCTACCACACACCTGGAGGACACTGTAGCGGGCTACCACACACCTGGAGGACACTGTAGCGGGCTACCACACACCTGGAGGACACTGTAGCGGGCTACCACACACCTGGAGGACACTGTAGCGGGCTACCACACACCTGGAGGACACTGTAGCGGGCTACCACACACCTGGAGGACACTGTAGCGGGCTACCACACACCAGGAGGACACTGTAGCGGGCTACCACACACCTGGAGGACACTGTAGCGGGCTACCACACACCTGGAGGACACTGTAGCGGGCTACCACACACCTGGAGGACACTGTAGCGGGCTACCACACACCTGGAGGACACTGTAGCGGGCTACCACACACCTGGAGGACACTGTAGCGGGCTACCACACACCTGGAGGACACTGTAGCGGGCTACCACACACCTGGAGGACACTGTAGCGGGCTACCACACACCTGGAGGACACTGTAGCGGGCTACCACACACCTGGAGGACACTGTAGCGGGCTACCACACACCTGGAGGACACTGTAGCGGGCTACCACACACCTGGAGGACACTGTAGCGGGCTACCACACACCTGGAGGACACTGTAGCGGGCTACCACACACCTGGAGGACACTGTAGCGGGCTACCACACACCTGGAGGACACTGTAGCGGGCTACCACACACCTGGAGGACACTGTAGCGGGCTACCACACACCTGGAGGACACTGTAGCGGGCTACCACACACCTGGAGGACACTGTAGCGGGCTACCACACACCTGGAGGACACTGTAGCGGGCTACCACACACCTGGAGGACACTGTAGCGGGCTACCCACACCTGGAGGACACTGTAGCGGGCTACCACACACCTGGAGGACACTGTAGCGGGCTACCACACACCTGGAGGACACTGTAGCGGGCTACCACACACCTGGAGGACACTGTAGCGGGCTACCACACACCTGGAGGACACTGTAGCGGGCTACCACACACCTGGAGGACACTGTAGCGGGCTACCACACACCTGGAGGACACTGTAGCGGGCTACCACACACCAGGAGGACACTGTAGCGGGCTACCACACACCTGGAGGACACTGTAGCGGGCTACCACACACCTGGAGGACACTGTAGCGGGCTACCACACACCAGGAGGACACTGTAGCGGGCTACCACACACCTGGAGGACACTGTAGCGGGCTACCACACACCTGGAGGACACTGTAGCGGGCTACCACACACCTGGAGGGACACTGTAGCGGGCTACCACACACCAGGAGGAC
Source organism: Procambarus clarkii (assembly GCF_040958095.1). NCBI lineage: Eukaryota > Metazoa > Arthropoda > Malacostraca > Decapoda > Cambaridae > Procambarus > Procambarus clarkii. The sequence continues at coordinate 22,849,438 of NC_091198.1, forward strand.
ACTGTAGCGGGCTACCACACACCTGGAGGACACTGTAGCGGGCTACCACACACCTGGAGGACACTGTAGCGGGCTACCACACACCAGGAGGACACTGTAGCGGGCTACCACACACTGGAGGACACTGTAGCGGGACCACACCAGGAGGACACTGTAGCGGGCTACCACACACCTGGAGGACACTGTAGCGGGCTACCACACACCTGGAGGACACTGTAGCGGGCTACCACAACCTGGAGGACACTGTAGCGGGCTACCACGCACCTGGAGGACACTGTAGCGGGCTACCACACACCTGGAGGACACTGTACGGGCTACTACACACCTGGAGGACACTGTAGCGGGCTACCACACACCAGGAGGACACTGTAGCGGGCTACCACACACCAGGAGGACACTGTAGCGGGCTACCACACACCTGGAGGACACTGTACGGGCTACCACACACCTGGAGGACACTGTAGCGGGCTACCACACACCAGGAGGACACTGTAGCGGGCTACCACACACCTGGAGGACACTGTAGCGGGCTACCACACACCTGGAGGACACTGTAGCGGGCTACCACACACCAGGAGGACACTGTAGCGGGCTACCACACACCAGGAGGACACTGTAGCGGGCTACCACACACCAGGAGGACACTGTAGCGGGCTACCACACACAGGAGGACACTGTAGCGGCTACCACACACCTGGAGGACCTGTAGCGGGCTACCGCACACCTGGAGGACACTGTAGCGGGCTACCACACACCTGGAGGACACTGTAGCGGGCTACCACACACCAGGAGGACACTGTAGCGGGCTACCACACACCAGGAGGACACTGTAGCGGGCTACCACACACAGGAGTACACTGTAGCGGCTACCACACACCTGGAGGACACTGTAGCGGGCTACCACACACCTGGAGGACACTGTAGCGGGCTACCACACACCAGGACACTGTAGCGGGCTACCACACACCTGGAGGACACTGTAGCGGGCTACCACACACCTGGAGGACACTGTAGCGGGCTACCACACACCTGGAGGACACTGTAGCGGGCTACCAACACCAGGAGGACACTGTAGCGGGCTACCACACACCTGAGGACACTGTAGCGGGCTACCACACACCAGGACACTGTAGCGGGCTACCACACAGGAGGACACTGTAGCGGGCTACCACACACCTGGAGGACATGTAGCGGGCTACCACACACCTGGAGGACACTGTAGCGGGCTACCACACACCTGGAGGACATGTAGCGGGCTACCACACACCTGGAGGACACTGTAGCGGGCTACCACACACCTGGAGGACACTGTAGCGGGCTACCACACACCTGGAGGACATGTAGCGGGCTACCACACACCTGGAGGACACTGTAGCGGGCTACCACACACCTGGAGGACACTGTAGCGGGCTACCACACACCAGGAGGACACTGTAGCGGGCTACCACACACCTGGAGGACATGTAGCGGGCTACCACACACCTGGAGGACTCTGTAGCGGGCTACCACACACCTGGAGGACACTGTAGCGGGCTACCACACACCTGGAGGACACTGTAGCGGGCTACCACACACCAGGAGGACCCTGTAGCGGGCTACCACACACCTGGAGGACATTGTAGCGGGCTACCACACACATGGAGGACACTGTAGCGGGCTACCACACACCTGGAGGACACTGTAGCGGGCTACACACACCAGGAGGACACTGTAGCGGGCTACACACACCTGGAGGACACTGTAGCGGGCTACCACACACCAGGAGGACCTGTAGCGGGCTACCACACACCAGGAGGACATGTAGCGGGCTACCACACACCTGGAGGACACTGTAGCGGGCTACCACACACCAGGAGGACACTGTAGCGGGTACCACACACCAGGAGGACATTGTAGCGGGCTACCACACACCTGGAGGACACTGTAGCGGGCTACCACACACCAGGAGGACACTGTAGCGGGCTACCACACACCAGGAGGACACTGTAGCGGGCTACCACAACCAGGAGGACACTGTAGCGGGCTACCACACACCTGGAGGACACTGTAGCGGGCTACCACACACCAGGAGGACACTGTAGCGGGCTACCACACACCAGGACACTGTAGCGGGCTACCACACACCTGGAGGACACTGTAGCGGGCTACCACACCCTGAGGGACACTGTAGCGGGCTACCACACACCAGGAGGACACTGTAGCGGGCTACCACACACCTGGAGACACTGTAGCGGGCTACACACACCAGGACACTGTAGCGGGCTACCACACACCTGGAGGACACTGTAGCGGGCTACCACACACCTGGAGGACATTGTAGCGGGCTACCACACACCTGGAGGACACTGTAGCGGGCTACCACACACCTGGAGGACATTGTAGCGGGCTACCACACACTGGAGGACACTGTAGCGGGCCTGCCACACACCTGGAGGACACTGTAGCGGGCTACCACACACCTGGAGGACATTGTAGCGGGCTACCACACACCTGGAGGACACTGTAGCGGGCTACCACACACCTGGAGGACACTGTAGCGGGCTACCACACACCAGGAGGACCCTGTAGCGGGCTACCACACACCTGGAGGACATTGTAGCGGGCTACCACACACGTGGAGGACACTTGTAGCGGGCTACCACACACCTGGAGGACACTGTAGCGGGCTACCACACACCTGGAGGACACTGTAGCGGGCTACCACACACAAGGAGGGACCCTGTAGCGGGCTACCACACACCTGGAGGACATTGTAGCGGGCTACCACACACATGGAGGACACTGTAACGGGCTACCACACACCTGGAGGACACTGTAGCGGGCTACCACACACCAGGAGGACACTGTAGCGGGCTACCACACACCTGGAGGACACTGTAGCGGGCTACCACACACCAGGAGGACCCTGTAGCGGGCTACCACACACCAGGAGGACATTGTAGCGTGGCTACCACACACCTGGAGGACACTGTAGCGGGCTACCACACACCAGGAGGACACTGTAGCGGGTTACCACACACCAGGAGGACATTGTAGCGGGCTACCACACACCTGGAGGACTCTGTAGCGGGCTACCACACACCAGGAGGACACTGTAGCGGGCTACCACACACCAGGAGGACACTCTAGCGGGGCTACCACACACCAGGAGGACACTGTAGCGGGCTACCACACAACAGGAGTACACTGTAGCGGGCTACCACACACCTGGAGGACACTGTAGCGGGCTACCACACACCTGGAGGACACTGTAGCGGGCTACCACACACCAGGACACTGTAGCGGCTACCACACACCTGGAGGGACACTGTAGCGGGCTACCACACACCAGGACACTGTAGCGGGCTACCACACACCTGGAGGACACTGTAGCGGCTACCACACACCTGGAGGACACTGTAGCGGGCTACCACACACCAGGAGGACACTGTAGCGGGCTACCACACACCTGGAGGACACTGTAGCGGGCTACCACACACCAGGACACTGTAGCGGGCTACCACACACCTGGAGGACACTGTAGCGGGCTACCACACACCTGGAGGACATTGTAGCGGGCTACCACACACCTGGAGGACACTGTAGCGGGCTACCACACACCTGGAGGACATTGTAGCGGGCTACCACACACCTGGAGGACACTGTAGCGGGCTGCCACACACCTGGAGGACACTGTAGCGGGCTACCACACACCTGGAGGACATTGTAGCGGGCTACCACACACCTGGAGGACACTGTAGCGGGCTACCACACACCTGGAGGACACTGTAGCGGGCTACCACACACCAGGAGGACCCTGTAGCGGGCTACCACACACCTGGAGGACATTGTAGCGGGCTACCACACACATGGAGGACACTGTAGCGGGCTACCACACACCTGGAGGACACTGTAGCGGGCTACCACACACCTGGAGGACACTGTAGCGGGCTACCACACACCAGGAGGACCCTGTAGCGGGCTACCACACACCTGGAGGACATTGTAGCGGGCTACCACACACATGGAGGACACTGTAACGGGCTACCACACACTGGAGGACACTGTAGCGGGCTACCACACACCAGGAGGACACTGTAGCGGGCTGCCACACACCTGGAGGACACTGTAGCGGGCAACCACACACCAGGAGGACCCTGTAGCGGGCTACCACCACACCAGGAGGACATTGTAGCGGGCTACCACACACCTGGAGGACACTGTAGCGGGCTACCACACACCAGGAGGACACTGTAGCGGGTTACCACACACCAGGAGGACATTGTAGCGGGCTACCACACACCTGGAGGACACTGTAGCGGGCTACCACACACCTGGAGGACACTGTAGTGGGCTACCACACACCAGGAGGAAACTGTAGCGGGCTACCACACACCTGGAGGTTACTGTAGCGGGCTACCAACACACCAGGAGGACACTGTAGCAGGCTACCACACACCTGGAGGACACTGTAGCGGGCTACCACACACCTGGAGGACACTGTAGCGGGCTACCACACACCAGGAGGAAACTGTAGCGGGCTACCACACACCTGGAGGACACTGTAGCGGGCTACCACACACCAGGAGGAAACTGTAGCGGGCTACCATACACCTGGAGGACACTGTAGCGGGCTACCACACACCAGGAGGAAACTGTAGCGGGCTACCACACACCTGGAGGACACTGTACCGGGCTACTACACACCTGGAGGACACTGTAGCGGGCTACCACACACAGGAGGACACTGTAGCGGGCTACCACACACCAGGAGGAAACTGTAGCGGGCTACCACACACCTGGAGGGACACTGTACCGGGCTACCACACACCTGGAGGACACTGTAGCGGGCTACCACACACCAGGAGGACACTGTAGCGGGCTACCACACACCTGGAGGACACTGTAGCGGGCTACCACACACCTGGAGGACACAGTAGCGGGCTACCACACACCTGGAGGACACTGTAGCGGGCTACCACACACCTGGAGGACACTGTAGCGGGCTACCACACACCAGGAGGACACTGTAGCGGACTACCACACATCTGGAGGACACTGTAGCGGGATACCACGCACCAGGAGGACACTGTAGCGGGCTACCACACACCTGGAGGACACTGTAGCGGGCTACCACACACCTGGAGGACACTGTAGCGGGCTACCACACACCTGGAGGACACTGTAGCGGGATACCACGCACCAGGAGGACACTGTAGCGGGCTACCACACACCTGGAGGACACTGTACCGGGCTACTACACACCAGGAGGACACTGTAGCGGGCTACCACACACCTGGAGGACACTGTAGCGGGCTACCACACACCTGGAGGACACTGTAGCGGGCTACCACACACCAGGAGGAAACTGTAGCGGGCTACCACACACCTGGAGGACACTGTAGCGGGCTACCACACACCAGGAGGACACTGTAGCGGGCTACCACACACCTGGAGGACACTGTAGCGGGCTACCACACACCTGGAGGACACAGTAGCGGGCTACCACACACCTGGAGGACACAGTAGCGGGCTACCACACACCTGGAGGACACTGTAGCGGGCTACCACACACCAGGAGGACACTGTAGCGGACTACCACACATCTGGAGGACACTGTAGCGGGATACCACGCACCAGGAGGACACTGTAGCGGGCTACCACACACCTGGAGGACACTGTAGCGGGTTTACCACACACCTGGAGGACACTATAGCGGGCTACCACACACCTGGAGGACACTGTAGCGGGATACCACGCACCAGGAGGACACTGTAGCGGGCTACCACACACCTGGAGGACACTGTAGCGGGCTACTACACACCTGGAGGACACTGTAGCGGGCTACCACACACCTGGAGGACACTGTAGCGGGCTACCACGCACCAGGAGGACACTGTAGCGGGCTACCACACACCAGGAGGACACTGTAGTGGGCTACCACACACCTGGAGGACACTGTAGCGGGCTACCACACACCTGGAGGACACTGTAGCGGGCTACCACACACCTGGAGGACACTGTAGCGGGCTACCACACACCTGGAGGACACTGTAGTGGGCTACCACACACCTGGAGGACACTGTAGCGGGCTACCCACACACCTGGAGGACACTGTAGCGGGCTACCACACACCTGGAGGACACTGTAGCGGGCTACCACACACCTGGAGGACACTGTAGCGGGCTACCACACACCAGGAGGACCCTGTAGCGGGCTACCACACACCAGGAGGACATTGTAGCGGGCTACCACACACCTGGAGGACACTGTAGCGGGCTACCACACACCAGGAGGACACTGTAGCGGGTTACCACACACCAGGAGGACATTGTAGCGGGCTACCACACACCTGGAGGACACTGTAGCGGGCTACCACACACCTGGAGGACACTGTAGTGGGCTACCACACACCAGGAGGAAACTGTAGCGGGCTACCACACACCTGGAGGTTACTGTAGCGGGCTACCACACACCCAGGAGGGACACTGTAGCGGGCTACCACACACCTGGAGGACACTGTAGCGGGCTACACACACCTGGAGGACACTGTAGCGGGCTACCACACACCAGGAGGAAACTGTAGCGGGCTACCACACACCTGGAGGACACTGTAGCGGGCTACCACACACCAGGAGGAAACTGTAGCGGGCTACCATACACCTGGAGGACACTGTAGCGGGCTACCACACACCAGGAGGAAACTGTAGCGGGCTACCACACACCTGGAGGACACTGTACCGGGCTACTACACACCTGGAGGACACTGTAGCGGGCTACCACACACCAGGAGGACACTGTAGCGGGCTACCACACACCAGGAGGAAACTGTAGCGGGCTACCACACACCTGGAGGGACACTGTACTGGGCTACCACACACCTGGAGGACACTGTAGCGGGCTACCACACACCAGGAGGACACTGTAGCGGGCTACCACACACCTGGAGGACACTGTAGCGGGCTACCACACACCTGGAGGACACAGTAGCGGGCTACCACACACCTGGAGGACACTGTAGCGGGCTACCACACACCTGGAGGACACTGTAGCGGGCTACCACACACCAGGAGGACACTGTAGCGGACTACCACACATCTGGAGGACACTGTAGCGGGATACCACGCACCAGGAGGACACTGTAGCGGGCTACCACACACCTGGAGGACACTGTAGCGGCTACCACACACCTGGAGGACACTGTAGCGGGCTACCACATACCTGGAGGACACTGTAGCGGGATACCACGCAACCTGGAGGACACTGTAGCGGGCTACCACACACCTGGAGGACACTGTACCGGGCTACTACACACCTGGAGGACACTGTAGCGGGCTACCACACACCAGGAGGACACTGTAGCGGGCTACCACACACCAGGAGGAAACTGTAGCGGGCTACCACACACCTGGAGGACACTGTACCGGGCTACCACACACCTGGAGGACACTGTAGCGGGCTACCACACACCAGGAGGACACTGTAGCGGGCTACCACACACCTGGAGGACACTGTAGCGGGCTACCACACACCTGGAGGACACAGTAGCGGGCTACCACACACCTGGAGGACACTGTAGCGGGCTACCACACACCTGGAGGACACTGTAGCGGGCTACCACACACCAGGAGGACACTGTAGCGGACTACCACACATCTGGAGGACACTGTAGCGGGATACCACGCACCAGGAGGACACTGTAGCGGGCTACCACACACCTGGAGGACACTGTAGCGGGCTACCACACACCTGGAGGACACTGTAGCGGGCTACCACACACCTGGAGGACACTGTAGCGGGATACCACGCACCAGGAGGACACTGTAGCGGGCTACCACACACCTGGAGGACAGTGTAGCGGGCTACTACACACCTGGAGGACACTGTAGCGGGCTACCACACACCTGGAGGACACTGTAGCGGGCTACCACGCACCAGGAGGACACTGTAGCGGGCTACCACACACCAGGAGGACACTGTAGTGGGCTACCACACACCTGGAGGACACTGTAGCGGGCTACCACACACCTGGAGGACACTGTAGCGGGCTACCACACACCTGGAGGACACTGTAGCGGGCTACCACACACCTGGAGGACACTGTAGTGGGCTACCACACACCTGGAGGACACTGTAGCGGGCTACCACACACCTGGAGGACACTGTAGCGGGCTACCACACACCTGGAGGGACACTGTAGCGGGCTACCACACACCTGGAGGACACGGTAGTGGGCTACCACACACCAGGAGGACACTGTAGTGGGCTACCACACACCTGGAGGACACGGTAGTGGGCTACCACACACCTGGAGGACACTGTAGCGGGCTACCAACATACCTGGAGGACACTGTAGCGGGATACCACGCACCTGGAGGACACTGTAGCGGGCTACCACACACCTGGAGGACACTGTAGCAGGCTACCACACACCAGGAGGACACTGTAGCGGACTACCACACATCTGGAGGACACTGTAGCGGGATACCACGCACCAGGAGGACACTGTAGCGGGCTACCACACACCTGGAGGACACTGTAGCGGGCTACCACACACCTGGAGGACACTGTAGCGGGCTACCACACACCTGGAGGACACTGTAGCGGGATACCACGCACCAGGAGGGACACTGTAGCGGGCTACCACACACCTGGAGGACACTGTACCGGGCTACTACACACCAGGAGGACACTGTAGCGGGCTACCACACACCTGGAGGACACTGTAGCGGGCTACCACACACCTGGAGGACACTGTAGCGGGCTACCACACACCAGGAGGAAACTGTAGCGGGCTACCACACACCTGGAGGACACTGTAGCGGGCTACCACACACCAGGAGGAAACTGTAGCGGGCTACATACACCTGGAGGACACTGTAGCGGGCTACCACACACCAGGAGGAAACTGTAGCGGGCTACCACACACCTGGAGGACACTGTACCGGGCTACCACACACCTGGAGGACACTGTAGCGGGCTACCACACACCAGGAGGACACTGTAGCGGGCTACCACACACCAGGAGGAAACTGTAGCGGGCTACCACACACCTGGAGGACACTGTACTGGGCTACCACACACCTGGAGGACACTGTAGCGGGCTACCACACACCAGGAGGACACTGTAGCGGGCTACCACACACCTGGAGGACACTGTAGCGGGCTACCACACACCTGGAGGACACAGTAGCGGGCTACCACACACCTGGAGGACACTGTAGCGGGCTACCACACACCTGGAGGACACTGTAGAGGGCTACCACACACCAGGAGGACACTGTAGCGGACTACCACACATCTGGAGGACACTGTAGCGGGATACCACGCACCAGGAGGACACTGTAGCGGGCTACCACACACCTGGAGGACACTGTAGCGGGCTACCACACACCTGGAGGACACTGTAGCGGGCTACCACATACCTGGAGGACACTGTAGCGGGATACCACGCACCTGGAGGACACTGTAGCGGGCTACCACACACCTGGAGGACACTGTACCGGGCTACTACACACCTGGAGGACACTGTAGCGGGCTACCACACACCAGGAGGACACTGTAGCGGGCTACCACACACCAGGAGGAAACTGTAGCGGGCTACCACACACCTGGAGGACACTGTACCGGGCTACCACACACCTGGAGGACACTGTAGCGGGCTACCACACACCAGGAGGACACTGTAGCGGGCTACCACACACCTGGAGGACACTGTAGCGGGCTACCACACACCTGGAGGACACAGTAGCGGGCTACCACACACCTGGAGGACACTGTAGCGGGCTACCACACACCTGGAGGACACTGTAGCGGGCTACCACACACCAGGAGGACACTGTAGCGGACTACCACACATCTGGAGGACACTGTAGCGGGATACCACGCACCAGGAGGACACTGTAGCGGGCTACCACACACCTGGAGGACACTGTAGCGGGCTACCACACACCTGGAGGACACTGTAGCGGGCTACCACACACCTGGAGGACACTGTAGCGGGATACCACGCACCAGGAGGACACTGTAGCGGGCTACCACACACCTGGAGGACAGTGTAGCGGGCTACTACACACCTGGAGGACACTGTAGCGGGCTACCACACACCTGGAGGACACTGTAGCGGGCTACCACGCACCAGGAGGACACTGTAGCGGGCTACCACACACCAGGAGGACACTGTAGTGGGCTACCACACACCTGGAGGACACTGTAGCGGGCTACCACACACCTGGAGGACACTGTAGCGGGCTACCACACACCTGGAGGACACTGTAGCGGGCTACCACACACCTGGAGGACACTGTAGTGGCTACCACACACCTGGAGGACACTGTAGCGGGCTACCACACACCTGGAGGACACTGTAGCGGGCTACCACACACCTGGAGGACACTGTAGCGGGCTACCACACACCTGGAGGACACGGTAGTGGGCTACCACACACCAGGAGGACACTGTAGTGGGCTACCACACACCTGGAGGACACGGTAGTGGGCTACCACACACCTGGAGGACACTGTAGCGGGCTACCACATACCTGGAGGACACTGTAGCGGGATACCACGCACCTGGAGGACACTGTAGCGGGCTACCACACACCTGGAGGACACTGTAGCAGGCTACCACACACCAGGAGGACACTGTAGCGGACTACCACACATCTGGAGGACACTGTAGCGGGATACCACGCACCAGGAGGACACTGTAGCGGGCTACCACACACCTGGAGGACACTGTAGCGGGCTACCACACACCTGGAGGACACTGTAGCGGGCTACCACACACCTGGAGGACACTGTAGCGGGATACCACGCACCAGGAGGACACTGTAGCGGGCTACCACACACCTGGAGGACACTGTACCGGGCTACTACACACCAGGAGGACACTGTAGCGGGCTACCACACACCTGGAGGACACTGTAGCGGGCTACCACACACCTGGAGGACACTGTAGCGGGCTACCACACACCAGGAGGAAACTGTAGCGGGCTACCACACACCTGGAGGACACTGTAGCGGGCTACCACACACCAGGAGGACACTGTAGCGGGCTACCACACACCTGGAGGACACTGTAGCGGGCTACCACACACCTGGAGGACACAGTAGCGGGCTACCACACACCTGGAGGACACTGTAGCGGGCTACCACACACCTGGAGGACACTGTAGCGGGCTACCACACACCAGGAGGACACTGTAGCGGACTACCACACATCTGGAGGACACTGTAGCGGGATACCACGCACCAGGAGGACACTGTAGCGGGCTACCACACACCTGGAGGACACTGTAGCGGGTTTACCACACACCTGGAGGACACTATAGCGGGCTACCACACACCTGGAGGACACTGTAGCGGGATACCACGCACCAGGAGGACACTGTAGCGGGCTACCACACACCTGGAGGACACTGTAGCGGGCTACTACACACCTGGAGGACACTGTAGCGGGCTACCACACACCTGGAGGACACTGTAGCGGGCTACCACGCACCAGGAGGACACTGTAGCGGGCTACCACACACCAGGAGGACACTGTAGTGGGCTACCACACACCTGGAGGACACTGTAGCGGGCTACCACACACCTGGAGGACACTGTAGCGGGCTACCACACACCTGGAGGACACTGTAGCGGGCTACCACACACCTGGAGGACACTGTAGTGGGCTACCACACACCTGGAGGACACTGTAGCGGGCTACCACACACCTGGAGGACACTGTAGCGGGCTACCACACACCTGGAGGACACTGTAGCGGGCTACCACACACCTGGAGGACACTGTAGCGGGCTACCACACACCAGGAGGACCCTGTAGCGGGCTACCACACACCAGGAGGACATTGTAGCGGGCTACCACACACCTGGAGGACACTGTAGCGGGCTACCACACACCAGGAGGACACTGTAGCGGGTTACCACACACCAGGAGGACATTGTAGCGGGCTACCACACACCTGGAGGACACTGTAGCGGGCTACCACACACCTGGAGGACACTGTAGTGGGCTACCACACACCAGGAGGAAACTGTAGCGGGCTACCACACACCTGGAGGTTACTGTAGCGGGCTACCACACACCAGGAGGACACTGTAGCGGGCTACCACACACCTGGAGGACACTGTAGCGGGCTACCACACACCTGGAGGACACTGTAGCGGGCTACCACACACCAGGAGGAAACTGTAGCGGGCTACCACACACCTGGAGGACACTGTAGCGGGCTACCACACACCAGGAGGAAACTGTAGCGGGCTACCATACACCTGGAGGACACTGTAGCGGGCTACCACACACCAGGAGGAAACTGTAGCGGGCTACCACACACCTGGAGGACACTGTACCGGGCTACTACACACCTGGAGGACACTGTAGCGGGCTACCACACACCAGGAGGACACTGTAGCGGGCTACCACACACCAGGAGGAAACTGTAGCGGGCTACCACACACCTGGAGGACACTGTACTGGGCTACCACACACCTGGAGGACACTGTAGCGGGCTACCACACACCAGGAGGACACTGTAGCGGGCTACCACACACCTGGAGGACACTGTAGCGGGCTACCACACACCTGGAGGACACAGTAGCGGGCTACCACACACCTGGAGGACACTGTAGCGGGCTACCACACACCTGGAGGACACTGTAGCGGGCTACCACACACCAGGAGGACACTGTAGCGGACTACCACACATCTGGAGGACACTGTAGCGGGATACCACGCACCAGGAGGACACTGTAGCGGGCTACCACACACCTGGAGGACACTGTAGCGGGCTACCACACACCTGGAGGACACTGTAGCGGGCTACCACATACCTGGAGGACACTGTAGCGGGATACCACGCACCTGGAGGACACTGTAGCGGGCTACCACACACCTGGAGGACACTGTACCGGGCTACTACACACCTGGAGGACACTGTAGCGGGCTACCACACACCAGGAGGACACTGTAGCGGGCTACCACACACCAGGAGGAAACTGTAGCGGGCTACCACACACCTGGAGGACACTGTACCGGGCTACCACACACCTGGAGGACACTGTAGCGGGCTACCACACACCAGGAGGACACTGTAGCGGGCTACCACACACCTGGAGGACACTGTAGCGGGCTACCACACACCTGGAGGACACAGTAGCGGGCTACCACACACCTGGAGGACACTGTAGCGGGCTACCACACACCTGGAGGACACTGTAGCGGGCTACCACACACCAGGAGGACACTGTAGCGGACTACCACACATCTGGAGGACACTGTAGCGGGATACCACGCAACAGGAGGACACTGTAGCGGGCTACCACACACCTGGAGGACACTGTAGCGGGCTACCACACACCTGGAGGACACTGTAGCGGGCTACCACACACCTGGAGGACACTGTAGCGGGATACCACGCACCAGGAGGACACTGTAGCGGGCTACCACACACCTGGAGGACAGTGTAGCGGGCTACTACACACCTGGAGGACACTGTAGCGGGCTACCACACACCTGGAGGACACTGTAGCGGGCTACCACGCACCAGGAGGACACTGTAGCGGGCTACCACACACCAGGAGGACACTGTAGTGGGCTACCACACACCTGGAGGACACTGTAGCGGGCTACCACACACCTGGAGGACACTGTAGCGGGCTACCACACACCTGGAGGACACTGTAGCGGGCTACCACACACCTGGAGGACACTGTAGTGGGCTACCACACACCTGGAGGACACTGTAGCGGGCTACCACACACCTGGAGGACACTGTAGCGGGCTACCACACACCTGGAGGACACTGTAGCGGGCTACCACACACCTGGAGGACACGGTAGTGGGCTACCACACACCAGGAGGACACAGTAGTGGGCTACCACACACCTGGAGGACACGGTAGTGGGCTACCACACACCTGGAGGACACTGTAGCGGGCTACCACACACCTGGAGGACACTGTAGTGGGCTACCACACACCTGGAGGACACTGTAGCGGGCTACCACACACCTGGAGGACACTGTAGCGGGCTACCACACACCTGGAGGACACTGTAGCGGGCTACCACACACCTGGAGGACACGGTAGTGGGCTACCACACACCAGGAGGACACAGTAGTGGGCTACCACACACCTGGAGGACACGGTAGTGGGCTACCACACACCTGGAGGACACTGTAGCGGGCTACCACACACCTGGAGGACACTGTAGCGGGCTACCACACACCTGGAGGACACTGTAGCGGGCTACCACGCACCTGGAGAGTAGTGGGATTGATGACTACGACCGGCTGTTTTCATTTTTTCCAAAGCCGGTCGTAGCTTCAGGGGTTTTTCCTATTTTTTTCCCCTATGTCGGTCGTAGCATCATGGGTTTTTGTAAATTTTTTGTTCCTATTCCGGTCGTAGCATCATAGTTTTTTGTTCCTATGCCGGTCGTAGCATCATTTTTTTTTTCCTGTGCCGGCTATGCACCCCCGGATTACAGTATGACTATGCCCGTGCGTTTTGTTTTTTTCCGGGCCCGGTCTACGCATCCCTGCTTTCACGAACTTTAAGTATGCCATAGACCGTGCGTTTTTGTTTTTTCCGGGCACGGTCTACGCACCCTGGGTTTTCTCTATTCAACTTGCCTAGGGATTAAAAAGCCGGTCCCTGGCATCCCCAAATTTCGTTGGCTCAGTGACCCTGCACAGACATTGCTAATGGTCAATGACGTCACCAGCTAGCCGCTCAGCGTTCCTGCATCGGCATGTTCGAGGGGATTAAAAAGCCGGTCTATGAGTCGTGTGTTTTGCGATACAACAGTGACCTTGAAACCTAATATAAAATACCATCATCCCTAGTATATTTTCAATTTCATATTTACTTCCAACCATCGCCCATTACATTTATCAAAGGGGATCATGTATGTGAGGGAAGAACATAACTTCAGCACTGCAAGAAGTTATGTGTGTATTTTCAAGTTTGCCCCCTGCTGCCTGTATTTACCCAGGTCTTTTCCTAAATATATAACTTATCCAATTCATTCCTATTCTGTTTCACGTTGATACGTTTAATAGGTTATTAATATTCCCCTTTACTATGGCCATTCAGTCACACCTCTATCATGTCACCCCTATTTCTTCTTCGTCATCGTTCTAGAGAATGTAATTTGAGCTTTGACAATCTTTCTTAAAGGATCGTTTATTATACATAGGGCAAAAAATAAAACTGCTATCAGTCGTTTATATGAAAAAACAGAGCCCTGGGCATTGGTGATTTCAATGCGAGTTCGGTAGTGACCCTATCCTTATGCGCGTCTCACATTCGCTCAAAACATACCTCCCACACTATACTGTATCATTTAACAAATAAAAAAACTCATTCAGTAAAAGCAAGCCTCTCATATTTTGAAATAAAGCCTTCTGCAGTTACCACCTTTTGTGACGTCATCATCCCTAATGTGGCGCCAGGCATCAACGGGCTAAATGCGGATCCCAGGAGGTTCACACATAAGTGTGAACTCTTAATGTAGCTTAATACCTCACCTATACTCTGTGCTTCATCAGAGTTTATATTCAGCTACAATAGCTCGTATTTTCGCTCATTGCTTATATTTTCTGTTATTCATAAACCCGATCAAACCTTCCTAACCTAACCTATCCTAACTTATTATATATAACAAACAAATACATTCTACAGAACAGTTATTGTTGTTGTTTAGTGACATCGTGAAAGCGACCTCAGGTATAGGGATAAGGTATTGCTGGCCATTAGCATATAGGTGTGAAGGTATTACAGTACCTTACTGGTTAACTATGTATGACGTCACCAGACAACCAATGCGACCTTTGGCGTTCTACTGGCATATGTATTTAATGTTATTATTAAAAAATGACTAGACTAACCATCCCCACCTAACCTAATCAGAGGACTAAGAATATACATTTTAGTCATCCACAACTGTAATCATTATTCAGTGATAAGTTCAAAAGTATAACAGAAGCCCAAATGTCGTACTGCAATTTAAGCAGAATCGTACATCTGGCAGCATAGCAGGTGAGCTGAACATAAGAATAAAGGTAACTGCAGAGGTCCTATTGGCCCATACGAGGCAGCTCCTATATATTTCCACCCAATCACATTCATGTCCACCCTATGCTTAAAACAACCAAGGGATCCCACTTAAAGTATTAGTTTACAATAATAGTTTTAATAAATAGCTCTTATTCTAGTTTTATACACAACAGCAATTATGAAACCCTATAGCTAGATATTCTACTATAATCCACAAGTAGTTACCACACATCTGGCAGTACAGCGGATTAGTGGCTGTGTTCATAGGCTAGTCAACTGTCCTCACATCCATCAAATAGATATCCAAATGTCGCACCTCAATTCATCCATCTAGCAACTCAGCTGGATGTTAGCCACTATATTCATAGGCTAATCATTTCTACACCTCAAAAAATCCTAGTCTTGCTACGCAAATCAGCTAACTTGTTTCTAAACCAACACTCGCAAATACAATCATGCATACCTACACATACTTCAAAACCTATGCATTCATAGAGAATAGCCTAGTTTTTTGCCATTTCCTTATTAATCAGATGTAATTTATGCCATACACACAGAAAATACAGCTTTTACCCACCAAATATGCCATTTATGCACAAAATATATTATTTACACTCAAAATATGCCATCACATAAAAAATATGCCATTTTCATACAAAATATGACAGTTGCATACAAAAATATACCATTTACACAATATTGCATGTACACTCAGAGTATGACATTTACACAAAGTACGGTATTTTGCACAAATATATCAAAAGTCTTATGCATTTAGACAATCAAAAATGCGCTTTCACTAAAATTACACAATTTCACAAACATAATTTTCACAAAATACCCACACATTGTCTCATAAACCAAAATACACTTACACCATGGAGATCTATTTTATCAGATTACAGAGCTTACACAAAATACACAATTTTCACACACAAATACAGTTGCACCAGTTCCACTCAACAAATTAAAAACACAACTTGCATAAATGCACTATTATCACAAAAATTATTATAAAACATGGACGATTATTACACAGTTTGTGTAATTATTTTACATCTTTGCACAATTAATACAAGAAAACTTGCTATATAATTACTCAACTTGCACAATGACAATCAATACGCAAAGGTATAAATAAACAATTTGTCTATATGCAATTGCACAACATGTGCAATTAATACACAACTTATACAAATATTACACATCTTTCATAATTATTACACAACTTGTACAAATACATATCTAGCACAAATATGTACAATACATAACTACCCCAAATATGAAAATACACAACTAGCATAAATACACGATTTACACAAATACAATTGCGGCATTTACACAACTAGCTCAAAAATATAATCAATACACAACTTACCAAAATATGAACAATACATAACTAGCACATATTCCTTAAATACACAACTATGCAATTTCCGCAAATACACATACAAAAACATATACAATTAATACATACAACTTGCACAAAACAATACACAATTTATAGAAATATAATCAATACATAATTGCAATAATCATACAACTTATGCGAAATACATAATCTGCACAATTAATACACAAGTATATTAATTGTGCTATATATGTACAAACACAACCAACTAGGACAAACATTACACAATTTGCATGATATTTTTCTGGGTATATTTAGGACATTAATTATAATATGCTGAGTTTAACCAACTCCTCAAAAGTCAGAATTTCACATATAAAAATGGTTCATATGACTTCCGATGAGCTCAATATATAACACATTCTTTTTCCATTAAGATATCAACATTATTAGCGCTAAACTATTCATCTAACATATGTCCACTGTTTTTATGTCTTATTAATACCTTCCTTGTTACATTCTCTCCAATCAGGCCACCATATTTATGTATTTATTCAAACCATCTAACAGACTTATTTGTTCTAGCCTTAGTTATGTTAGGGCAGGTGGGGTTAGGTGAAGTCAGTATTGTCTATGATAATTTTAGACAAATTTGCTATATCCTATCAAAATGCATCCTGTTAAAACTTAAATTCTTCTAAATCTATCAAAAATATACTTATACTACGCAAATTTGACTAAATTCAACCTAGCTAAACTTACTAAATATGAGCATCCCATATCCTCACATACAAGCCTATGTCGCCTCTGTCCATACATTATATGAGTCTGCCATATAGCACGAACCCCAAATAGGAAAATTTACACTATTTCATAAACATACTAGTTCATTAGCCTAAGATATTATATATGTCCTTCCCTACACGACCTCACCTAACCTGACCTAGCATATCCAACCCTGGATTTGGTTAAAGTTGGCGAAATTTATGCTATGCCACCTAAATTTCACCAAATTTAAGGCAATTTCCACCAAATATACCCAAATGTTGTGTATCATAGCATCGCCAAAGCCCATTTTCTCCTATTCCATACTACCCTACACAACCTCACCTAACCTGACCTAGCATATCCAAACCTGGATTTGGTTAAAGTCGGCGAAATTTATGCTATGCCACCTAAATTCAACCAAATATACCCAAATGTTGTGTATCATAGCATCGCCAAAGTCCATTTTTACCCGCAAACCTGGGTCTCTGGGTACTTCCCCTAAGAACTTTCGCCCTATTGCTCTCACAAGTTGTGTCTGCAAACTCTTTGAACGTATGGTTAACGTTCGTCTGATGTGGTTCCTGGAACACCATCACCTCCTCTCCCCTTCTCAATTTGGTTTCCGCAAGTGCCGCAGCACGACAGATGTCCTGGTGAACTTGGAGGTCTATATTCGTACTGCTTTTGCTGCGAAGACCTCCGTTGTTGCCGTCCTTTTTGACCTGGAAAAGGCTTACGACACCACTTGGCGATATCATATTCTATCTCAACTTCATTCTTTTGGCCTTCGTGGTCATCTCCCTCTCTTTCTCCGCAGCTTCTTCTCCCGTCGTTCCTTTCGGGTGCGCCTTGGTACCACGCTCTCTGCCTCTTTTCAGCAATACAAAGGTGTGCCCCAGGGTAGTGTTCTGAGCACTACTCTTTTTCTGGTTGCCCTCAATGGTCTTCTTTCCTCTCTTCCTTCTGGTGTCTTCTATGCTCTCTATGTCGATGATCTTACCCTTTGCTATCAGGGTGATGATTCGCCTCTCCTTCAGCGCCGGCTTCAACTTGCAATTGATGCCGTGTCGTCTTGGGCCACCGATCATGGCTTCAAGTTCTCTACTTCTAAGACTTGTTCCATGACTTTTACGCGGAAACGGGTTGTTCTTCGTCCCTCTTTGTCACTTTATGGTCATCCCCTTGAATACAAAGATTCCGCGAAGCTTTTGGGGTTATTCCTTGACACTCGTTTGTCTTGGTCTCCCCATATCTCTTACCTCCGTGTTGAGTGCTCTAAGGCCCTTACCCTCCTTCGGGTCTTGTCCCATACTTCTTGGGGGGCAGATAGGCGCACTCTCCTTGCTTTACATTCCTCTCTCGTCCTGTCTAAGCTCGATTATGGTTGCCCTGCTTACTCGTCTGCTTCTCCTTCTACTCTTCGCCGTCTTGATGCTTTGCACCATACTGGGTTGCGCCTCAGTTCTGGTGCCTTTCGTTCGACTCCCATCCTTAGCTTGTATGTTGACACTGGCTTCCTGTCTCTCCAGGACCGCCGTGATCGCTACTGTCTTCGCTATCTTGCGCGGTCCTTACAACATCGTTCCTCTCGCCTCTGTCGTGCTTTAACTTTTACCCCTCCTGCGGTTCCTGTTCCACTTCACCAGCTCCCTCTTTCTGTCCGGTTATCTCGCCTCCAGGATTCTCTTTCCGTTCGTATTTCTAATGTTTCTCCTCGTGTTATTCCTTCTTTGCCCCCGTGGAGAGTCCCTCTTCCGCGGTTTTGTACTTCCTTGACCCGTATCACTAAAGCTTTTACCCCTCCTACGGTTCTAAAACGCCTTTTCCTTGAGCACTTTTCTTTTCACTCCCGCTCCGTTTTTGTCTTCACCGATGGGTCTAAGTCTGCGGACGGTGTTGGCTACTCTGTTGTTTTTCCTGATTGCACTTATATGTGTCGCTTGCCTCCGGAGACTAGCATCTTTACAGCGGAACTTTATGCTATTCTCTATGCTCTTCGTCTCCTGCTTTCTCGTTGTCAGTCTTCCTTTGTAGTTGTTGTTGACTCTCGTAGTGCCCTCATGGCTCTCGGGTTCTTTAATCCGGTTCATCCAGTAGTTGTCGAGATCCAGCATTGGCTGTTTCTTGTTCACAGTAAATTTAAGTCGGTTGAGTTTTGTTGGGTTCCCAGCCATATTGGTATGTCTTTAAATGAGCATGTGGATGCTGCCGCCAAGGAAGCTGTCCGCTCTTGTCCCATATCTCGTAAAGGCATTCCGTATTCCGACTTTTACCCGGTTATCCATTCCTCCGTCCTTACCCGTTGGCAGGCTTCTTGGTTGTCTGTTACTGGTAACAAGCTACGTACTCTTAATGTTGTGTTTCCTCGTGGCCGTCCTCCTTCCACCGCAACCGGCGGTGGGAAACAGCTCTGGCAAGGTTGCGTATTGGCCATACTCGCTTAACCCATGGTCACTTGATGGAGCGCCGCCCTGCTCCTTATTGTCCTAGTTGCATTGTCCCTGTTACGGTCGTGCATGTCTTTCTTGAATGTCCTGACTTCCAGGACGAGCGTGTGTCTTGCTTTCCGACCGCCCCTCGCGGTCACCTGTCCCTCAATAGAATTCTTGGTGACTCAGATACTTTTGATATCGTTCGTCTTATGTGTTTTTGTTCTCGTATTGGCATCCTTGGTGATATTTAGCGCCCTCTGATTATTTTGCGCATTTGATGGTGCTACATAGCCTTCCCAGTTTGGTGCCTTCTATTGATAATTACTTACTTCCTGTCTATTACCCCCCTTTTTATATATTGGGACTACAATAGCCGTCTTCAAATTTTTGGCAGTCTCCCCCCCCCCCCCACCACTAAAAATTACCAGTGATTCGTTAAACACTATAGAGAGTGGCAGGCACTGTGCTTCTGCTCATTCCTTTAGTATCCAAGGGAAGATTTCATCTGGGCCTACATCCTTTGTCACATCCAACTCTAGCAAAAGCTTCCTTGCATCCCCACTGGTAATCACAAATTTTTTTAGTGGTTCCTATGTATTCCCTATTATCTCTGGACTTCCCATGGCTCTAGTACGAAGACCTTCGGAAACTAATTACTTCCTCGCACATTTCCTTGTCGTTTGTAGTGAATCTGTCTTTAATCTCAATTGAATTACCTGTACCTTTACTGTTGTTTTGTCTCCTGATGTGGCTGTGTAGCAATTTAGGCAGTTTTTGCCTTGCTTACGATGTCATTTTTCTTATTGCTCTTTTGTCTCTTCTCAACCTGACATATTCATTCCCGGCACTCTGGTATCTTTCTCTGCTCTAAAGTGGCCTGTTATTTCTATAGGTTCTCCATGCCCTTTTACTTTGCTGCTTAGCTAGCCTATATTTCTGATTAAACCATGTGTTTCTCATCTGCATTTAGTTGTTTTCCTTTTGGACCAGAACAAACTTGTCTGCTGCGTCCTTACACTTCTGCGTGATGTAGTCCATTATGTCTTGGGCTGACTTACCCTTGACCTTTTGTTTCCTATGTTATATCTGTTAGGAATTTTTTATCTCCTCGGTTTCCCTTTTGGAATGCCAACCATTTGTTGTCAGTTCCCTTCCTCGAGTTCATTAACCCTTCTTCGACCAAATACTCAAACGTCAGTACAATGTGATTGTTTATTCCTTCTCGGGACTCGAAACCGGTTTACCTTATGTCGGAGTCGTTCAGAGTTAAGACTAGGTAGTCTCGCTGGTTCATCGTTTCCTCTAATTCTTATGTGTTCTCTGACATCTTGGCTGTTTCTTGTCGCCACCTCCAATAGTTCAGCTCGTCATTTATCCTTGCCTCTATGCGGTTCCTTGCTCTCCCAGTCTATAATTCCATGATTGAAGTCCGCGATAATGTGCAATTGGTATCTATTTCTATGGCAGCAGAGGCTGCGCTCTCAATATGGTGTTAACTGCTATGTTGTCATACTCCTCCCTGGGTCTTCTATCGTTTGGTGGGGAAGGAGGGTATATATCATTGCTTCTACTGTTCTTGGTCTTCCCATTGTCATGGTGCCTGTTATGTAGTTTTTGAATCCCTCGCAGCCTGGGATAACCATTTCCTTGAAACTCCATTCCTTTCTCATTAGTAGAGTCACTCTGCCTCCTTCCCATCCTTCCTTCTCTCCTTATTACTGTGTAGTTCTGGGGAAACACCACATTGGTATGACTCCTGAGAGGTTTGTAATCGAGTCAGAATACATCTGGGCTAACATCTTGTGCTCTTTCCCTTAGTTCACTTGCCTTGCTTGTAATCCCATCTATGTTAGAGTACATAACCCTGGAATTGACTGTCCTTCCTCAGTTTGTTGATTCCCCTGAAGCAGGGAAACAGGGAGGGGAATCTGGGGTGTGCGGAGGCTGGGAGGATCTGGTATGGAGACGATGGTGGAGGAGGGATGACCTTGGGGTGGAAGAGATGGAGAGGCATGTGGGGTGAGTACAAATATATCAGTGTTTCTCCTGAGCTAGATCATAAACCGGAAGAGGTGTCAGCAGGGAAAAGCAGCATGTGCGTGCTTGAAGTCAAATAGGGAGTGTCGTCCGTCGTTCTGGTTCAGGTCAATTTTGGTCCGAGGACGGTCCCCAGCGGACCATCTCTAAGGGCTAGTGCGGCCCGGCCCCTAACTTGCTTACTCAAACTCATCGAGCTATTAGTACTCTCAACCCCCTCGCCTCCCCGTCCTATCTTGAGGTTATCTTGAGTTGATTTCGGGGCTTTTAGTGTCCCCGCGGCCCGGTCCTAGACCAGGCCTCCACCCCCAGGAAGCAGCCCGTGACAGCTGACTAACTCCCAGGTACCTATTTACTGCTAGGTAACAGGGGCATTCAGGGTGAAAGAAACTTTGCCATTTGTTTCTG
>NC_091198.1:22877474-22892474 GCF_040958095.1 Procambarus clarkii
TGTTTAATTATGTCTATGAAGGCGAGTAAGATTGTTAAGTGTGTGTTTAGCTCATTTATCATTGACTAAATCGAATGTTTCTTGTTAGTTTATGCGGTCTTGGGTATTGTATGGAAGTATACTGAAACAGTTGAAGGTTACTATAACATTATAGCTTTGATACAGTAACTTTGAATTACTCGGTCGTATGACTTAATTCTGTATTGAACAGATGGCCGTAACGCTGATTTGGATGGGACTTGTGGGTCTCCTAGCAATGGGTGTAGACTCTCAAGGGAAATCTACCGTCTTAACTCCTCACGATGAGACTGGACCCCTCGCCAACGTCTCTACTAACGCCACGACAAAACGACCGAGGGACGTGATGGGAGGTTATCTCTCGACTCGGTGAGTAAACTGAACTGCACCGTTAATTCTTTTAAGAATTTTTACCACATTCGTGCGAATAATTTTTTTATCTTCCTTAGGCCTCATGTTTCCTTCAGTGTGAAAATGGCTACAGAGAAACTTACGGCCGTCGCTCATCTTCATTTTCAGGTAAATAACATTACTTTTTATTAATAAAAACTCTAAAGCATGAGGTTTAGCAGCCTGCTGTAATAAAAGTACCACATGCACTACGTAACTTCGTAACGGGACATGTAAAGACTTCAAATACACGCCACTTGTATACACGCCGCATGGCACGTTTAAACACCTTAAAAATACAGCCATAACTTCAAAAAGTTCTCTAAAAGATCTTCCCTAATAAGGTCTAATGACAAACTTGTGTATTTTCAGGGTATGAGGTATAGAAAAGAAATGATTACAAACTCGCTAGAAACGGTTAAAAGGCTATATACTGATTAACACGGGATGGCGTTCTAGTTTGTCTCGGTTAGGTATTATATTCACATGGCAATTAGTGTTTTCTAAATTTCTAATTTGATCTTCTCGGTCTGGATTCCTGATGGCTCTTAATATGTCGAACGCGAGATCCTCCTATTCGTCCTGAGAACTCTTTATTTAAATTGTGGCATTTTGTCGAACTATCAAATTGCATCTTTTTCATTAAAAGTAAACTCTGATATTAAGTAGAATAATTTTTTCTCTGTAGAAGAAACTAAATTGGTTAACGACTACTATTCACCACTACAGGAAGTGTTGACCAACACAGGAGGCGGCTGGGACACTACAACCAGTGAATTCTTGGCTCCTATTCCTGGAGGATATTTCTTCACTTTCAACGCTGTTGGTGACCGCACCAGCGACTTCACGTGAGTAGTTCACACCCCATTTGACCTACCAAAGTGCAGAGATGGAATAAGTGCCTAAAATATTTGTCTAATTTAAATTTCCGTTTACAGAATGTCGTTGACCAAAAATGGCGTCAATCAGGCGAGTGCTTACGGGACGATGCCGACCTTCGAACACGCGGGTAACTCGGTGTTCCTGGAGCTCAAGAGTCTCGACAAGATATCTTTAGAGTTGCAGCAGGGCAGCATCTACGAACACCCGGGCAACGAAACCTATACATCCTTCGTGGGTTTTCTTCTTTACCGCTTGTAATAGTTTAGTCTAATGTGAAGTGCCTTTATACCAATTAAATTGCATTGTATCATGTTAATTTTAATTTGTTGCCCATAGCTCGTATAGTGTCGCTTAGTCCTTAAACATGTTTGAAATGTGACTTGGAAAAAACTTGGCAAAAAGTTAGAATCTACCATGCATGGGATGAAATGAAAGATTGAAACTATAAACTAGTGTGCCTTAACATGGGTTAACCATCCGTATGGTTAACTAGCCTGTCCTCCTGAAGTGGCCAAACTTCAAGAAAAATAACTTTTCAAGTGCCCTAACCAACCAAAGGACCTAAAAAGGGCAGGATGTAACTATCGCGACCCACTTCACTTTTCTACTGCAATTCTTGGCCTCTTGTAACGCATAAGTGAAATGACTTGTAACAGCACTGCTTGTGTTGACAAGCATAATACTTCCTAAAAGACTTTAGGGGTGACTTGTACGTTGTCCCTCTTTCCCCTCTTAACTCTCCCGGCACAATCTTTTGAGGTTGCTTACTAGTTAACCAGAGAAGTGATTAACCTTAAAACGCAAAGAAACTTAAATAGCAAATGGAAACTTGGCTAAATATGTAAAATACTCCTTTGATGGGTGAAGGATGTGTAAAGTATTGCAAAAAAAATTCCTAACTTCACGGATGCAAGTAACCATTTTTAACCATGGGGGCAAGAATTACCAGTATTGGGGGGGAGGGGGGCCTTAATGTGTGAACACTAACAATAAGAGTACATTAATCAAATGTTTGCCAGATGACTTTGGAGGGAGAGACTAATCCACATGCATTTCCTAAGAGGCCGGACAGTGGAAAGATTCTCACCTTGGTTTGGAAATGTTTCCTACCTTGGCTCCCTATGGAGGATCTCGCCTGCATATAGTAATAAATTTTCCGCTTGGGGGGGGGGGGGGGGGGCATCCTTCCTCTCGCCTCTGTCGTGCTTTAACTTTTACCCCTCCTGTGGTTCCTGTTCCTCTTCACCACCTCCCTCTTTCTGTCCGGTTATCTCGCTTACAGGATTCTCTTTCCGTTCGTGTTTCTAATGTTTCTCCTCGTGGTGTTCCTTCTTTGCCCCCGTGGAGAGTCCCCCTTCCGCAGTTTTGTACATCCTTGACCCACATCACTAAAGCTTTTACCCCTCCTACAGTTCTAAAACGCCTTTTCCTCGAGCACTTTTCTTCTCACTCCCGCTCCGTTTCTGTCTTCACCGATGGGTCTAAGTCAGCGGACGGTGTTGGCTACTCTGTTGTTTTTCCTGATCGCACTTATATGTGTCGCTTGCCTCCGGAGACTAGCATCTTTACAGCGGAACTTTATGCTATTCTCTATGCTCTTCGTCTCCTGCTTTCTCGTTGTCAGTCTTCCTTTGTGGTTGTTGTTGACTCTCGTAGTGCCCTCATGGCTCTCGGGTGCTTTAATCCAGTTCATCCGGTAGTTGTCGAGATCCAGCATTGGCTGTTTCTCGTTCACAGTAAATTTAAGTCGGTTGAGTTTTGTTGGGTTCCCAGCCATATTGGCGTGTCTTTAAATGAGCGTGCGGATGCTGCCGCTAAGGAAGCTGTCCGCTCTTGTCCCATCTCTCGTAAAGGCATTCCGTATTCAGACTTTTACCCGGTTATCCATTCCTCGGTCCTTACCCGTTGGCAGGCTTCTTGGTTGTCTGTTACTGGTAACAAGCTACGTACTCTTAAGTGTTGTGTTTCCTCGTGGCCGTCCTACTTCCACCGTGACCGGCGGTGGGAAACAGCTCTAGCGAGGTTGCGTATTGGCCATACTCGCTTAACCCATGGTCACTTGATGGAGCGCCGCCCTGCTCCTTATTGTCCTAGTTGCATTGTCCCTCTTACGGTCGTGCATGTCCTTCTTGAATGTCCTGACTTCCAGGACGAGCGTGTGTCTTGCTTTCCGACCGCCCCTCGCGGTCACCTGTCCCTCGATAGAATTCTTGGTGACTCGGATACTTTTGATATCGTTCGCCTTATGCGTTTTTGTTCTCGTATTGGCATCCTTGGTGATATTTAGCGCCCTCTGATTATTTTGCGTATTTGATGGTGCTACATAGCCTTCCCGGTTTGGTGCCTTCTTTTGATAATTACTTACTTACTTACTTACCCCTCCTACGGTTCTAAAACGCCTCTTCCTTGAGCACTTTTCTTCTCATTCCCGCTCAGTTTCTATCTTCACTGATGGGTCTAAGTCTGCGGACGGTGTTGGCTACTCTGTTGTTTTTCCTGATCGCAATTATGTGTCGCTTACCTCCGGAGACTAGCATCTTCACAGCGGAGCTTTATGCTATTCTCTATGCTCTTCGTCTCCTGCTTTCTCGTTGTCTATCTTCCTTTGTTGTTGACTCTCGAAGTGCCCTCATGGCTCTCGGGTCCTTTAATCCGGTTCATCCAGTAGTTGTAGAGATCCAGCATTGGCCGTTTCTTGTTCACAGTAAATTTAAGTCAGTTGAGTTTTGTTGGGTTCCCAGCCATATTGGTGTCTTTAAATGAGCGTGCGGATGCTGCCGCCAAGGAATCCGTTCGCTCTTGTCCCATCTCTCGTGAAGGTATTCCGTATTCTGACTTTTACCAGGTTATCCATTCCTCCGTCCTTACCCGTTGGCAGGCTTCTTGGTTGTCTGTTACTGGTAACAAACTACGTACTCTTAAATGTTTTCTCGTGGCCGTCCTCCTTCCACCGTAGCCGGCGATGGGAAACGGCTCTGGCGAGGATGCGTATTGGCCATACTCGCTTAAACCATGGTCACTTGATGGAGCGCTGCCCTGCTCCTTATTGTCCTAATTGCATTGTCCCTCTTACGATCGTGCATGTCCATCTTGAATGTCTCTACTTCCAGGACGAGCGCGTCTTGCTTTCCGACCGCCCCTCGCAGTCGCCTGTCCCTCAATGGAATTCTTGGCGACTCGGATACTTTTGATATCGTTCGCCTTATGCGTTTTTGTTCTCGTATTGGCATCCTTGGTGATATTTAGCGCCCTCTGATTATTCCGCACATTTGATGGTGCTACATAGCCTTCCCGGTTTGGTGCATTTTGATAATTACTAGTGTAGTTTCCTCCTGGACCCCCCCCCCCACGTTTGTTTGCGTACCACCCATGATAGTTCCCTGTCATTCTTCTTGATTTTGGAGGTAGTGATACCTCCCAGAGCTCTCCAGTCTTTCTGCTGCGTGAGGTGCATTTCACGTAGGTTTTCCTCGTGTCTCTTGGTTATGGGACTAACCTAGTGGAATACCTGTACTCTTTCCAACTTAGTCTTGTGCTTGACAAAGTACGGGCTCTATGCTGGGACCACATACTCAGATTAGTCTTACATATGTGGTATAAAAGGTTCTTAGGGATATCTTACAGGTTCCTGAAGGCAGTGTGATGTTAGCCAGTCTTGCATACGTAGCAGATGCTATTTTGATGTGGTCTTCAGAATACAGGTTTGGCATGATTTTCAACTCTTGGATATTTCTCCGTACGTTTCATGAAGGACTTTATCTACCATTCGGTATCCTGTCTGGCCTCGCGTTTTCCTCCACCTAATTACCTTGCATTAACTTGGGTTGAACTTTAGTAACCATTTGTTATACAATTCCTTCAGTTTGTCTAGGTCATCTTGTAGCCTCCAACTATCTGTCTTAATCCTCCTCCATATTTTTTTGCATCAGTAAAGATTAAGAGGAAAGTCTCTTCCCTCTGTTAGCTTATTTACCTATATCGGGAACAATACAGGTCCAAGAACTAATACCTGTGGGACTCTCCTGGTGACGCCTCACCAATCTTCAGTCCTCACCCTCCTCAGTGACATGCTGTCCTGTTGCTCAGGTACTCTTGTCTAATGGAGTACCTTCCCTTTCACTCCTGCCTGCATCTCCAGCTTGTGCACAAGACTCTTGTCTGGTACTGTCAAAGGCTTACGGGCAATCCAAAAAAATATGCATTCTGCCCACCCCTTCTTGCCTGATCTTTGTTGCCTGGTCGTAGAATTCTTAACCTTGTGAGGCATGAATTGCCCTCCCTGAGCCATGTTATTGCAATTCTTTTGCTTCGGATGTTCCATTATCTTTTTCCCCACAATCGTCTCAATTTGAAAGGTTTGAAAGCTAGACACTGACCTGTAGTTCAGTGCCTCATGTCTATCCTGCTTTTTTCATATCGGGACTACATTAGCCGTCTTCCAAATTTTGGGCAGCTCACCTGTGATCTGTTACACATTATGTAGTGGCAGACAGCTTCTGCTCCTTCCTTTAGTATCCATGGTGAGATTCAAACCGGGTCTTTAGCCTGTCACATGGAACTCTAGCAAAAGCTTCCTCGCCTCCCCATTGGGAATCTTAAACTCCTCTAGTGGTTTCTGGTTAACTGTTCCCTCTCTTATCTCGGACTTTTCCTTGCTCTGTTGTGAAGACCTGGAATTCCTTAAGTTCCTCGCACACTTCAATATCGTTTGTAGTGAATCTGTCTGCCTCCTATCCTCTGTTTCATTATCTGTTCCTTCACTCTTGTTTTCTTCCTGATGTGGCTATGCATCAGTTGATTCTTTGTCTTGCTTGCTATTACATTTTCGTGTTGTCTTGCCGACTCTTACCACCCTGACGTATTCATTCCAGGCACTCTGGTATCTTTATCTGCTCTCGTGTGTCTTGTTATTTCTGTAGTTTCTCCACGCCCTTGTACTTAGTTGCTTAGCTAGTTTACATCTCTCATTAAACCATGGGTTTCTTGTCTGCATTTCGTCTTTCCTTTTGGACCGGGTCGAACTTGTCTGCTGCCTCCTTACACTTCTGCGTGATGTAGTCCATCATGTCTTGGGTCGTCTTTCCTCTGAGCTCTACTTCCCATGTTATATCTGTTTGGAATTTAATTATCTCTTCAGAGTTAACATTTCGGAATGTCAGCCTTCAGTTTCCACGTCCCTTCCAAGAATACATTAACCCTACTCCCACCAGATACTCAACGTCAGTACACTGTGGTGGCTTATTCCCTTGACTCTCAGGGCCCCTCGAGAGACCGAAATGCTTGATCTAGCAGAGTTAGGTCACCTGCTCGTTTGCTTGAACTTCGTCGCGGCTGCATTGCTCCAGTTTCTCGCGTATCTCATAAAATGTCCCGATTTTCCGGGTGATCACGTGTCTTGTGTGTCTCGGTACTGGTATCCTGAGTGATATTTAGCTGTGAGTAGCCCGCTACAGTGTCCTCCTGGTGTGTGGTAGCCCGCTACAGTGTCCTCCTGGTGTGTGGTAGCCCGCTACAGTGTCCTCCAGGTGCGTGGTAGCCCGCTACAGTGTCCTCCAGGTGTGTGGTAGCCCGCTACCCTGTCCTCCAGGTGCGTGGTAGCCCGCTACAGTGTCATCCTGGTGTGTGGTAGCCCGCTACACTACAGATGCTTGACTTCGTTTAGGAAGTACTATGCTTGCCAACACAAGCAGTGCTGTTACAAGAGTCATTTCACTTACGCGTTACAAGAGGCCAAGAATTTCACTAGAAAAGTGAAGTGGGTCACGATAGTTACATCGTGCCCTTTTTGGGTCCTTTGGTTGGTTAGGGCACTTTAAAAAGATAATTTTCTTTAAGTTTGGCAACCTCAGGAGGACAGGCTAGTTAATCATACGGATGGTTAACCTATGTTAAGGCACGCTAGTTAATAGTTACAATCTTTCTTTTCATCCCATGCATGGTAGATTCTAACTTTTTGAAGTTTTCCAAGTTACATTTCAAACATATTTAAGGACTACGCGACACAGGATACGAGCTATGGGCAACAAACTAAAATTAACATGATACAATACAATGCAATTTAATTGGTATAAAGGCACTTCACATTAGACTAAACTATTACAAGCGGTAAAGAAGAAAACCCACGAAGGATGTATAGGTTTCGTTGCCCGGGTGTTCGTAGATGCTGCCCTGCTGCAACTCTAAAGATATCTTGTCAAGACTCTTGAGCTCCAGGAACACCGAGTTACCCGCGTGTTCGAAGGTCGGCATCGTCCCGTAAGCACTCGCCTGATTGACGCCATTTTTGGTCAACGACATTCTGTAAACGGAAATTTAAATTAGACAAATATTTTAGGCATTTATTCCATCTCTGCACTTTGGTAGGTCAAATGGGGTGTGAACTACTCACGTGAAGTCGCTGGTGCGGTCACCAACAGCGTTGAAAGTGAAGAAATATCCTCCAGCAATAGGAGCCAAGAATTCACTGGTTGTAGTGTCCCAGCCGCCTCCAGTGTTGGTCAACACTTCCTGTAGTGGTTAAGTGTCTAACCAATTTAGTTTCTTCTACAGTGTAAAGATTAGTCTACTTAATATCAGAGTTTACTTTTAATGAAAAAAATGTAATTTGATAGTTCCAGGACAAAATGCCACAATTTAAATAAAAAAGTTCTCAGGACGAATAGGAGGATCTCACGTTCGACATTAAGAGCTATCAGGAATCCAGACCCAGAACAGATCAAATTAGAAATTTAGAAAACACTAATTGCCATGTGAATTTAATACCTAACCGAGACAAACTAGAACGCCATCCCGTGTTAATCAGTATATAGCCTTTTAACCGTTTCTAGCGAGTTTGTAATCTTTCTTCTATACCTCGTACCCTGCAATACACAAGTTTTAGTCATTAGACCCTATTAGAGAAGATCTTTGAGAACTTTTTGAAGTTATAGCTGTATTTTTAAGGAGTTTAAACGTGCCATATGGCGTGTATATAAGTGGCGTGTATTTGAAGTCTTTACATGTCCCATTACGAAGTTACGTAGTGCATGTTGTACTTTTATTACAGCGGACTGCTAAACCTCATGCTTTAGAGTTTGTATTAATTAAAAGAAATGTTTACCTGAAAATGAAGACGAGCGACGGCCGTAAGTTTCTCTGTAGCCATTTTCACACTGAAGGAAACATGAGGCCTAAGGAAGATAAAAAAATTGTTCACACGAATGTGGTAAAAATTCATAAAGAATTAATGGTGCAGTTCAGTTTACTCACCGAGTCGAGAGATAACCTCCCATCACGTCCCTCGGTCGTTTTGTCGTGGCGTTAGTAGAGACGTTGGCGAGGGGTCCAGTCTCATCGTAAGGAGTTAAGACGGTAGATTTCCCTTGAGAGTCTACACCCATTGCTAGGAGACCTACAAGTCCCATCCAAATCAGCGTTACGGCCATCTGTTCAATACAGAATTAAGTCATACGACCGAGTAATTCAAAGTTACTGTATCAAAGCTATAAAGTTATAGTAACCTTCAACTGTTTCAGTATACTTCCATACAATACCCAAGGCCGCATAAACTAACAAGAAACATTCGTTTTAGTCAATGATAAATGAGCTAAACACACACTTCACAATCTTACTCGCCTTCAAAGACATAATTAAACACAAGATTGGAGTCAGGTCTTCACCAAACGAGAGAAGAGGGCAGACTGACCAATACCCACTGACCAACCTCGCTTGTAAACTATCAACAAGGACTCACTGGTCGGGATATCACAAAAAGCCGACAACTGCCACACATAACCGGAGTTGCCTGAACGAAATATCGCAGTTAGCACGCCATCTATTGAGCGAGTTAGGCAGCAGAGTCAGAAAGTTATTGTTCATTCACCTGAGAATCCCCCCTCCCCGCTCAGCTCGTTGTCGCCGTGTGGGGGCTTGGTGGGCGGCTGCCGGAGTGTGATGCTCCTTGGGACAGTCCTGTCCTTTTCTAGCCTTGTGCTCCTGCTGCCGTCCTCTCCAATTCTGCTGGGCATCTTTTCCTTTTCCTTCTGTTTCGTTTTTCTCCCCCCTCTTCTCCTATCTGCTTGCCGTTTCCTGCCGACCTTTTGCTCGTTCTGGTTCTTCCCTTGGACTTCTTCTATTTTGACGCCCGGGTGCTTGAGGAGGCATACTCTTGCACCCGTAGAACTGCAGTACCCGACGTCGAGAGCGAGGGGAACCTTTTATTGTCAATCCCCACTTCGTCACTGAACCCGATCTCGACGGACTGTCGGTTTCTTAAGGTGGCGTTTGTGGGGTGTATACTCACGACGCACCCCTAGGAGGCCCCGACAAGATCGGCGATAGCTTCTTGTTGGGTGTCCTGCCTCTAATTGTGGCTCCATGGTGGGTGTGGGGGCACATTCGTGAGTGAATTCTTCTTTCGTCAAGATGATTACCCCTGCTTCGGCTTCTTCTGGTTTACCTTCTCAGGCTCGTGGGGTGGGCGACCAAGCCCCCGAGTCGGTCCGTATTGGAAGACCGGGCTCTGTAGCCTCCGCTGCATTGGGCCCCGACCTTGCTCCTCCTTTGGCCTCTCTGACTCCTTCCCCTGGCTCCCCTCCCTCCTCTGTGGTTGGGTCGAGCCCCAAGCCCCCAGTGGTGACTACCTCGTCCCCTGGCGCGGCTCCTTCTCTCGTTGTTACTACTGCGCCTTTTAACCCCTCTCTCTCTGGGGGTTCTCACCGCCGTTCTCGTCACGGCCGCCCTCGCTCGATTCCTTCCAGTTCTGCTACCTATCAAGCCTTGTTTGGTCCCGCTTCGTGGGCCAAATATTTTGATCTCCTCCCTCTTGATTCTGCGCCTCCTGACGATTTCTCCCTTCATCGACATCTCATTGATTCCGTGGATGCCTCCATTACTTTTAACCCCACTCGTCTCGGTACGCGTGTCGTTGCTGCTCCTTCTCAGGATGCTGCTTCCCGCTTGGCTGCCTTATCCTGCCTTGGCGAGACCCCCGTTCGGGTCTCGAAGAACGTCCAGTTGAATGCCAGTGTTGGCACTATTTTGCTCCCGCCCCATGTTGCGACCGGTGTTCGGGACCTACGCGACTGCCACGACGATATTCGACATATCCTCGCTGCCCAGGGCCATTCTATTCTCCAGGTGGACACGTTTACTCGTCCCCCTCGTGGTAGTCGCCGTCAACCCCTCCGGGTTGTGAAGATTACCTTTGATGGTAGGACCCTTCCACCCTCTGTCATTCTTGCTGGTGCCAGGTGCTCTGTCCAGGAGTACATTCCTTCTCCTCGGCTCTGCAACAAGTGCTGGAGGTTTGGGCATGGTGCCCTCCGCTGCTCCGGGACTGTCTCTCTCTGTCCTTTGTGTGGTGGCGAAGGTCACTCTAAGTCGGAGTGCGCTTCTCCCCAGGCTCGTTGCCTCAACTGCGGTGAGGCCCATCCTACCTTCTCCCGTGCGTGTGTCCATTACAAGCTTGAGGCAGCCGTCCTCAACTTGAAGCACCGGGAGCGTTTATCTTTTCCTGAGGCGAGGCGCCAGGTTCGCCGGCTCCCGCCTTATGCTAATATCTCTTATGCTCGCGTGTTGCGCTCTTCCTCTCCTCGTCCTTCCCGCCTTCCTCAGACTCACAACCGTTTCCAGGCCTTGGACCCTGATGCGCCCACTGCCCCCTCCTCTGTCCCTTTGGGTTCTCTCCCGAAGGATCCTCCTCCTGGTCCTCTGTCTGGGGTTCCCCTTCCTTCTACCCGGTCTGTCGTGTCTTCTGTGTCTCCTTCCTCGTCCCCCTCCGATCCTCCTTCCCATCCTCTTCCTCCATCTATCGGCTCTCCCCGCCGCCTGTCGGTGCGGGCGGATGTCCATCGCTCTCCTAACGGCCGTCGTGTGTGCTCTCGTTCGGCTTCTCCTGTTGAGACACTGGAATCCGTTGCCCGGTACGTAGTTGCTGGGACACCGGTCTCTTTAAGTCAGAAGCGTAAGCCTGGCTCCTCTCCTTCCTCTTCCCCGGCGGGTAAGAAGGCTTCGCTTTCTTCCTCAGCTCCTCCTTCTGGCTCTGTTGCTCCTTCCACTCCCGTTTCAGTGCTTGCGCCCCCTGTTCCTGCTATGGAGGTTTCTTTGGCCCCTGCTTCCCTTTCGGTTGCTGCTCTTGCTGGGGTGCTCTCCTCTCTTTCTACTCCCCCTCTTCCTGCTGCTGTCCTTGACTGCTCCTCTCCGTTGTCTCCTCCTCCTCCTCCTCCTCCTCCGGACCCTGCCCGCCCACCTCTGATCTGTTCTCCCGTTTCCTTCCCTCCGTCTTTGCTCAGTTTACCCATGCCCCCTAACCCTGACTTTGCTGACCCTGATCCCGACCCTGATATTCTTTAACGTGCTCTGTTGGTCTTTCGCCTTTGTTTCTTCCTTGTTCTCTGTTTTTGTCCTTTCTCTTCTCGTCGTTGTCCATTCTTCAATGGAACGTTCGAGGTTATTACGCCAATTTCCTCGAACTCCAACTTCTGGTTTCGCGGTTTTCGCCCCTTTGTGTCTGTCTCCAGGAGCCGATGCTTGGTGCTCGTCCTGGTCGTTTTCGTGGCTATTCCTTTCTCTCCCCCCCCCCAGCCATTGCTGGGGCTTCTAATTCTTCTGCTCTCTTGATTCGGGCTGATGTTCCCTTTGTTCCTTTACTTTTTCCTTCGCCTCTCCATTGTTCTGCTGCTCGTATCTTTGTGGGGAAATGGTACACAGTTTGTTCCATTTATCTTCCCCCGAGTGTCCCGCTCTCTCTTCCTGATTTGAAACACCTCCTAGACTCCTTGCCGGAGCCTGTGCTCCTGCTGGGTGACTTCAATTGTCGTCATTCTCTTTGGGGTGACGTTCTGACGAATACCCGGGGTCGCCTCCTTGAGCCGTTTCTCCTCTCTTCTTCCCTGTCTCTTCTGAATTCTGGTGAGCCCACTCATTTGGACTCTCGAACTCGCACCCTTTCTTGTCTTGATCTTTCTCTCTGCTCTTCTTCTCTTTACTTAGATTTCACATGGCAGGTTCTTGATGACCTCCATGGAAGTGATCATTTCCCCATCCTTGTTTCCTTTTTCTCTTTTCGCCCTTCCCTCTCTTTCCCTAGATGGCAGTTTGCTAAGGCGGACTGGACCCTGTTTTCCCTCAGTGCTACTCTCTCTGACCTCTCCCTTCTGCCCCTCTCTCGCGCTCTCCTCCTTTTTCATGACACTGTCTTCGACGCTGCCCTCCGCTCTATTCCTCGCTCTTCCTCTCGGGGTCCACGGAAGTGCGTTCCCTGGTGGAATGCGGACTGTGCTCGGGCTGTCCGCTGTAAGCGTGCAGCCTGGAAGAAGCACCGCCGTAGGCAGACGACCGATTCTTTTCTTTTCTTTCGGAAAGCGAGTGCGGTGGCCCGTAGGGCCATCCGTACGGCTAAACGTGAATGTTGGGCTTCTTATGTCTCGACAATTACGTCCGAAACCCCTCTGGCCCAGATCTGGAAGCGTATCCGCAAGATAGCGGGTAAGTTCGTTCCCGATGTTTCACCGGTCCTTCACCTCCATGATACTCTTGTGGCGGACCCGTTGCAGGTCGCTTCCGAACTGGGTTCCCACTTTTCTTCTGTTAGCTCTGGTCTTCATCTTCCCCAATCTTTCCTTCTTCGTAAACCTGTCCTTGAGTCTCGTCCTTTAGATTTCTGCACTCATCTTCAGCTTCCCTATAATGATCCCTTCTCTCTCTCTGAACTTCGTTCTGCCCTGGCCCTCTGCGGTTCTACGGCGGCGGGCTCCGATGGTATTCATTATGAGATGCTTCGCCATCTCCCTCCGAGCACGTCTCAGTATTTACTGAGTCTGTATAATCGGATCTGGGAGTCGTCGTCAGTCCCTGAGGACTGGCTCGATGCCGTTGTCCTCCCTGTTCGCAAACCAGGGTCTCTGGGTACTTCCCCTAAGGACTTTCGCCCTATTGCTCTCACAAGTTGTGTCTGCAAACTCTTTGAACGTATGGTTAACGTTCGTCTGATGTGGTTCCTGGAACACCATCACCTCCTCTCCCCTTCTCAATTTGGTTTCCGCAAGTGCCGCAGCACGACAGATGTCCTGGTGAACTTGGAGGTCTATATACGTACTGCTTTTGCTGCGAAGACCTCCGTTGTTGCCGTCCTTTTTGACCTAGAAAAGGCTTACGACACCACTTGGCGTTATCATATCCTATCTCAACTTCATTCTTTTGGCCTTCGTGGTCATCTCCCTCTCTTTCTCCGCAGCTTCCTCTCTCGTCGTTCCTTTCGGGTGCGCCTTGGTACCGCTCTCTCTCCCCCTTTTCAGCAATACGAAGGTGTGCCCCAGGGTAGTGTTCTGAGCACTACTCTTTTTCTGGTTGCCCTCAATGGTCTTCTTTCCTCTCTTCCTTCTGGTGTCTTCTCCGCTCTCTATGTCGATGATCTTACCCTTTGTTGTCAGGGTGATGATTCGCCTCTCCTTCAACGCCGGCTTCAACTTGCGATTGATGCCGTGTCGTCTTGGGCCACAGGTCATGGCTTCAAGTTCTCTACTTCTAAGACTTGTGCCATGACTTTTACGCGGAAACGGGTTGTTCTTCGTCCCTCTTTGTCACTTTATGGTCATCCCCTTGAATACAAAGATTCCGCGAAGCTTTTGGGGTTATTCCTTGACACTCGTTTGTCTTGGTCTCCCCATATCTCTTACCTCCGTGTTGAGTGCTCTAAGTCCCTTACCCTCCTTCGGGTCTTGTCCCATACTTCTTGGGGGGCAGATAGGCGCACTCTCCTTGCTTTACATTCCTCTCTCGTCCTGTCTAAGCTCGATTATGGTTGCCCTGCTTACTCGTCTGCTTCTCCTTCTACTCTTCGCCGTCTTGATGCTTTGCACCATACTGGGTTGCGCCTCAGTTCTGGTGCCTTTCGTTCGACTCCCGTCCTTAGCTTGTATGTTGACACTGGCTTCCTGTCTCTCCAGGACCGCCGTGATCGCTACTGTCTTCGGTATCTTGCGCGGTCCTTGCAACATCCTTCCTCTCGTCTCTGTCGTGCTTTAACTTTTACCCCTCCTGCGGTTCCTGTTCCTCTTCACCACCTCCCTCTTTCTGTCCGGTTATCTCGCCTGCAGGATTCTCTTTCCGTTCGTATTTCTGATGTTTCTCCTCGTGTTGTTCCTTCTTTGCCCCCGTGGAGGGTCCCTCTTCCGCGGTTTTGTACATCCTTGACTCGCATCACTAAAGCTTTTACCCCTCCTACAGTTCTCAAACGCCTTTTCCTCGAGCACTTTTCTTCTCACTCCCGCTCCGTTTCTGTCTTCACCGATGGGTCTAAGTCAGCGGACGGTGTTGGCTACTCTGTTGTTTTTCCTGATCGCACTTATATGTGTCGCTTGCCTCCGGAGACTAGCATCTTTACAGCGGAACTTTATGCTATTCTCTATGCTCTTCGTCTCCTGCTTTCTCGTTGTCAGTCTTCCTTTGTGGTTGTTGTTGACTCTCGTAGTGCCCTCATGGCTCTCGGGTGCTTTAATCCAGTTCATCCGGTAGTTGTCGAGATCCAGCATTGGCTGTTTCTCGTTCACAGTAAATTTAAGTCGGTTGAGTTTTGTTGGGTTCCCAGCCATATTGGCGTGTCTTTAAATGAGCGTGCGGATGCTGCCGCTAAGGAAGCTGTCCGCTCTTGTCCCATCTCTCGTAAAGGCATTCCGTATTCCGACTTTTACCCGGTTATCCATTCCTCAGTCCTTACCCGTTGGCAGGCTT